>NC_041384.1:767278958-767297768 GCF_002162155.2 Triticum dicoccoides | reverse complement strand
CACCCAAAGAAGGCAATGATGACGGGATAGCGGAAGATGACCCCACCAAGAAGCAACCCAAGCGCCGACGTCAGCGGCGCCGCTCTAAGTCTCGCCAAGGCAAAAGTGGTGATACCGGCACAGGAGATAATAGCACTCCGGTCAGTACCGAAGATGATGACAATCCCCTCCAGCAAGATTTAGAGCAGGAGGACGGAGAAGCCAGCCCTCCTGAGAGAGCGACAGATGGAGAGGCGGAGGATGATAATTACATGCCTCCCTCCGAAGACGAGGCAAGCCTCGACGATGACGAATTTGTCGTGCCTGAGGATCCCGTCGAGCAAGAGCACTTCAAGCGCCGGCTTATAGCCACGGCAAATAGCCTTAAGAAAAAGCAACAGCAGTTTCAAGCTGACCAAGATTTGCTAGCTGACAGATGGACTGAAGTCCTTGCGGTCGAGGAATATGAACTTGAACGCCCCTCCAAGAGTTACCCAAAGTGCAGTTTGCTACCCCAACTGGAGGAGGAAGCATTAAAACCTACATCTCCAGGGTATGACGCGGCTGATCGGCCACCTCGTGGCCGTGACAGAGAGGCATTTCAGCCAAAAGCTCAACCCGCACCCCGATGCCACTCAAATAAAAATATCAAGGCATGGGGAAATACGCTGGACCTGCGAGACGTATTGGAGGACAAAGCAAAACACGCAAGATCGATCTACAGATCATGAGGGCGCGCCTCTACGCGAGACGATAACTGTCACGCCGGATACAGTAAAAGTAAATCCGGCCGGGCCGAACACAGCGGACAAGACTCATTTGAGCTGCGTCGCGATATAGCCCAGTACAGAGGCGCCGCACAACCCCTATGCTTCACAGACAAAGTAATGGATCACCAAATCCCAGATGCTGTCAAACCCGTAAATATCGAATCATACGACGGTACAACAGATCCTGCGGTATGGATTGAGGACTTCCTCCTGCACATCCACATGGCCCGCGGTGACGATCTACATGCCATCAAATACCTCACACTCAAACTCAAGGGACCAGCTCGGCATTGGCTCAACAGCCTGACAGCAGAATCCATTGGCTGTTGGGAAGATCTGGAAGCCGCATTCCTTGACAACTTCCATGGCACTTATGTGCGACCACCAGATGCCGATGACTTGAGACACATAATTTAGCAGCCAGAGGAATCGGCCAGGCAATTCTGGACACGGTTCTTGACAAAGAAAAATCAAATCGTCGACTGTCCGGATGCAGAGGCCCTAGCAGCTTTTAAGCAAAACATCTGCGATGAGTGGCTCGCCCGGCACCTTGGCCAGGAAAAGCCGAAATCTATGGCTGCCCTCACGACACTAATGACCCGCTTTTGCACGGGAGAGGACAGCTGGCTGGCTCGCAGCAATAACATATCAAAGAACCATGGTACTTCGGATACCAAGGATAGCAATGGCAGGTCACTTCACAACAAGCACAAGCGCAGCATCAACAGTGACAATACCGAGGACACGACAGTCAATGCTTGACTCAGAGGCTCTAAACCCGGTCAACGGAAAAAGCCATTCAAAAGAAGCACTCCGGGCCCGTCCATTTTGGACCGTATACTCGATCGCTTGTGTCAAATACACGGCACCCCTGACAAGCCAGCCAACCACACCAACAAGGAATGTTGGGTGTTCAAGCAGGCTGGCAAGTTAAATGCCGAAAACAAAGATAAGGGGTTACATAGCGATGACAAGGAGGAGCCCCGGCCGCCGAACACCGAAGGACAGAAGAGGTTCCCCCCACAAGTGCGGACGATGAACATGATATATGTAACCCACATCCCCAAGAGGGAGCGGAAGCGTGCGCTAAGGAACGTATATGCGTTGGAGCCAGTCGCCCCAAAGTTCAACCCATGGTCCTCCTGTCCGATCACCTTCGATCGCAGGGACCACCCCACTAGTATCCGTCATGGCGGATTCGTCGCACTGGTCCTAGACCCAATCATCGACGGATTTGACCTCACTCGAGTCCTTATGGACGGCGGCAGCAGGCTGAACCTGCTTTATCAGGACACAGTGTGCAAAATGGGTATAGACCCCTCAAGGACCAAACCCACAAAAACGACCTTCAAAGGCGTCATACCAGGTGTAGAGGCCCATTGCACAGGCTCAGTCACACTAGAAGTGGTCTTCAGATCCCCGGATAACTTCCGAAGCGAGGAGTTAATCTTCGATATAGTCCCGTTCTGCAGTGGCTATCACGCACTTCTCGGGCGAACCGCATTTGCGAGATTCAATGTGGTGCCGCATTATGCATACCTCAAGCTCAAGATGCCAGGACCTCGGGGGGTCATCACAGTCAATGGAAACATAGAGCGCTCTCTCTGCACGGAGGAGCACACTGCGGCCCTCGCAGCAGAAGCACAAAGAAGCCTCTTAAGCCAATCCGCCAGTTCCGCGATTAAACGCCCGGACACCGTCAAGCGCACCCGGAGTAATCTGCAACAAAACCGCCTGGCACGTTCCGAGCTCGCATACCAATGCGGCCCCCACCCCAGTCCCGGCCAAACGACGAAATCCGTGCCACGCGTACATAATTACGCATTGAAAATACCATGGGCATAGGTGGGGGGCACCACTACGGCATGCCCCAAAACGGGGCTCAACCGCACTAAGGGCTTCCCGCTTTGTTATTTTTTCTCCTTTTCAGGACTTTACTCTCTCGAAACACCGTCCGGTAGTACGATTGCCGGACACAAGATACAACAACCAAGGAGGCAGAAAGCTACGTCGCACCATGGAACTCCCAGGTGGTCTCTGATAACGAGTAAAATACCTGCTTTAAATACCATTCCGCAGCTTGCCCTTGGAGGGGACATGTAAAATAGTCCTACTTTTTGCTTATCGCACTACTTGTATCATTATGCTTCGGTGAACCTTTTTGAATAAACAATGCATAGCACTAGTCTATTATCGCATTCTCTATTCTTTTTTATATATATGTTCATTCATGACATTCAGCACCCGTATACTCTGGTACGGCCAATACGCCAGGGGCTTACTCATACCCCATAATACAGCGTGAGAAGTCCGAACACTTTCGATAGTGCGGCACCCCGAACTTATAGCATTATATGCATCAGCTCTGAATCATGTCTTGGGTCAATAGTTGGGTTTGCCCGGCTCCCATGTTTTGGTACCTTACGTTCCGCTATATCGGCTAAGGTAGCACTGGGAGAACTACTGCAATTGTGCCCTGGTTCATCTGGGAAAGCACCTCAGTAGAGAAAGCTAAAACTGACTGTCATGATAAGGCGAGAGCTGGTCGCTGTTCGAGAGGTCTCGAGTCCCTAAAGACTTATGCCGCTTAGGGCGAGGAGTCGGCTTTGTCCGGCTTAGGCGTGTATAGCACCCCGAATTCGGCCTTCCAAATACCAGGGGCTTCGCCAAAATTTAAAATTGTAGACTTCTATGGCTAAGTGAGAGTGATAAAGCATTATAATCCTATTGCCTTGTTCGTTGCGCTAAGCACCTCCCTCGAAGGACCCAACAATGGGAAAAATAGTGCTTAGATTTATCCCGAACACCCCATCACTCGTGGCATGGGGGCAGAAGCCGATGACTGGCCATCTCTCAGATTTAATAAACAGCCGCACAAAAGGTAATATTTTAAATTCAAACAAGCGTTGCATATCGCACATGAACAAGTTTTCATAATACAGGATCACACGAGCAAGTTCATTCAAAAATTACATCCTTCGCACACTCGTCCGCCACAAGACGGGCACCCTTCAGAACACCCTCATAATAAATTTCAGGGTGGCGATGCTCCTTGCCCTGCGGAGGCCCCTCCTTCACTAGCTTCTCGGCGTCCATCTTGGCCCAGTGCACCTTCGCACGGGCAAGAGCCCGACGTGCACATTCGATGTAGACGGACCGCTTTATGACTTCCAGCCGTGGGCAGGCATCCACAAGCTGCCTCACCAGGCCGAAGTAGCTGTTGGGAAGGGAGTCGCCAGGCCACATCCGGACTATAAGGCCCCTCATGGCCTGTTCGGCCGCCTTGTGCAGCTCGACCAGTGGCTTCAGTTGGTCGCTCACAGGCATCGGATGTTCGGTCCCAGTATACTGAGACCAGAACAATTTCTCCGTCGAGCTTCCCTTCTCGGCCTGGTAGTACTTTGCGGCATCTGACACGCTGCAGGGCAAATCTGCGAATGCTCCTGGAGAGCCCCGGACTCGGGTAAGTAACAAGTAATTTACTTTCACAAGCTTGCTTTGCATAATGAATGCCTTACCCACCGCTATCTTCCCCACCGCCTCAATTTCCTGGAGGGCCTTTTGGGCTTCAGCCTTGACACACTTCGTGCTCTCGAGGGCCGCGGGAAGCTCGGACTCTCGCGTCTTCGAGTCAAGCTCCAAAGTCTTGTGCTTGTTCACGAGAGTCTGGAGCTCTTGCTGCACCGCGCCCACCCGTGCCTCTTGTTTCTCCCGCTTGGTGCGCTCCTTGGCCGCTTTGTTTTCAGCCTCGGTCAGCGCTTGCTTCAGGGTCTCCACTTTGGTTGTGGCCCCTGGCACATCCATGATGATCCTATTATTTTGCAGCCACATATTCTCTTATTTATATATATAGACAAGGTATTACTTACCTTCGTTCTCCTCGAGCTGCCTCTTGGCAAGGCCGAGCTCTTTCTCGGACCGCTCGAGGTTCTGCTTCAGTGCGGTGACCTCCGCAGTCAGTGTGGCAGAGGTCAGCAGCGAAGCCTGCATACGCATACAAACATACTTATATTAGACTCCTGCAGATATTATTCGATCCTCTATTCGGCTTTTCTTTGTGAACACCAAACAGAGCATCAGGGGCTACTGTCTATGCGGTAATATTTTCCTATATTTTAAATACTAACCTCAAAGCATGTTAGAAGGCTGGCACAGGCTTCAGTCAGTCCGCTCTTGGCGGACTGAACCTTCTTGATCACCGCGCTCATAATAGTGCGATGCTCTTTGTCGATGGAAGTGCCGCAAAGCGCTCCCAGCAGGTTGTTCGGTGCCTCTGGATGGACAGAGGTCACATGCACGGGCGGCTTGCCCCTCTTGGAAGGGGGCCGCATGCCGGAGTCTAGAACCACTGGAGGTTCCGGCGTGGTGTTCGGTTGAGGGCCAAACTTGGAGCCCTTGGGAGTCTTGCTCCCTTTGCGCCTGGAGTCCGGAAGGTCGCCTTAAGGCGCCTCCAGGACTATCTCCCCCCGGCTCGGTGCCCCTTGAGACAATACCTCGACATTGTCCGTAGGGCGAGGAGAGGAGGCGGTTGGAAGTGACTCACTATTCATATCTGACGAGTCCAAGGAACCGTCCGACGAGGATACATCGATACGTGCTCGGGGCGGACTGCATGATCATATTCAGCGTTAGGAGAAGTAGTGCAATAAAAGTATGCTATGAGTTACTCTGGTATCCGAATACTTACGACTTCGCCAGGGGCTTGGCCCTGAGTGACCACTCGTCTTTGCTGTCGGCGGCGGTGGTGGAACAGTTCAGAAGGAGAGTCCTTCCCTTCTTGGACCCTTCGGCCTCCCCGGTTGGGGCAGCCTTCCTCTTCTTGTCTCCCCCGGCTGGAGGGGGAGAATCTTCATCTTCCTCCTCCTCGTTTTCACGGAGGAGTGCGTCTCGGAGTTATCGGACGATGAGTCCGATACCACCTGGCGCCGGGAACTCTTTCGGGTTCCCGTGGCCTTATTCTTGATCTTCTTCTCCGGCACCTCATAAGGAGCCGGAGTCTACATCTCCGTCAGGAGAGCGTCTGCAGGGTCTTCGGGCAGAGGGACCGGGCAGTCAATCTGCTTCGATGTCTCTACCCAGTCCTGTCAAAGGCATGGGAGCTCAGAGCCCGCACATGGTTAAACTATGGAAAATAAATACCCTACAAGATGTACAGAACTTACCGAATACGCAGGGCGCGTCACGCTTAGCCCGCGGCCCTCGGTAAGGGGAGGGGGGACCTCGGCACCCTTGAATAGCACCTTCCAGACGTCCTTATGTGTCGTGTCGAAGAGCTCGCGTAGAGTCTGGTGCTGGGCCGGGTCGAACTCCCATAAGTTGAAAGCCCGTTGTTGACACGGGAGAATCCGGCGGAAGAGCATGGCATGGACTATGTTGACAAGCTTGAGTTTCTTGCTTATCATGTTCCGGATACACTTCTGGAGTCCGTCCAACTCCACCGATGAGCCCCAGGACAGGCACTTCTCCTTCCAGGAAGTAAGCCGAGTGGGGATTCCGGATCGAAACTCGGGGGCCACCACCCAGTTGGTGTCGCGTGGCTCCGTGATGTAGAACCACCCTGATTGCCACCCCTTTATGGTCTCCACGTAGGAGCCCTCGAGCCATGTTACGTTAGGCATTTTTCCCACCATGGCTCCGCCGCATTCCAGTTGTTGGCCGCCTACTACCATCGGCTTGACATTGAAGGTCTTCAGCCACAGGCCGAAGTGGGGCCGGACGTGGAGGAAAGCCTCGCACACGACGATGAACGCCGGGATGTTGAGGATGAAATTCGGGGAAAGATCATGGAAGTCCAGCCCATAATAGAACATAAGGCCGCGGACAAATGGATGAAGGGGAAACCCCAGTCCGTGGACGAAGTGGGTGAGGAAAACCACCCTTTCATAAGGTTCTGGGGTAGGGACGATCTGCCCCGTGGCTGGCAGCCGGTGCGCGATATCCGCGGCTAAGTATCCGGCCCGCGTAACTTTTTGATGGCTACCTCCATGACGGTGGAGACCATCCACTTGCCTCCCACTCCGGACATGTTTGGAGAGAGTTGAGGAGAAGGATGTGGACTTGGGCGCTGGAGCTTGAGTGCGCGAGAGGATGAGCAAGGAGGAAGAAGGTGTGGGTAGAAAAAGGTGAACCCTTATCCCTTTATAAGGGCGGACGAAACTATGTGCCGCCACCAGCCTGGTAAAACTCGCTTATCCCCCGAGCGTCGTAATTGATGGCGCGGTTGGGTTACCCACGTCCGTATTGATGGGAATCTCATAATAAGGGTGTTGTAAATGTGCCCTAGAGGCAATAATAAATTAGTTATTATTATATTATATTTCATTTTTCATGATAATCGTTGATTATCCATGCTAGAATTGTATTGATAGGAAACTCAGATACATGTGTGGATACATAGACAACACCATGTTCCTAGTAAGCCTCTAGTTGACTAGCTCGTTGATCAATAGATGGTTACGGTTTCCTAACCATGGACATTGGATGTCGTTGATAAAGGGATCACATCATTAGGAGAATGATGTGATGGACAAGACCCAATCCTAAGCCTAGCACAAGATCATGTAGTTTGTATGCTAAAGCTTTTCTAATGTCAAGTATCATTTCCTTAGACCATGAGATTGTGCAACTCCCGGATACCGTAGGAGTGCTTTGGGTGTGCCAAACGTCACAACGTAACTCGGTGGCTATAAAGGTGCACTACGGGTATCTCCGAAAGTGTCTGTTGGGTTGGCACAAATCAAGATAGTGATTTGTCACTCCGTGTAAACGGAGAGGTATCTCTGGGCCCACTCGGTAGGACATCATCATAATGTGCACAATGTGACCAAGGAGTTGATCACGGGATGATGTGTTACGGAACGAGTAAAGAGACTTGCCGGTAATGAGATTGAACAAGGTATCGGGATACCGACGATCGAATCTCGGGCAAGTACTATACCGCTAGACAAAGGGAATTGTATACGGGATTGATCGAATCCTCGACATCGTGGTTCATCCGATGAGATCATCATGGAGCATGTGGGAGCCAACATGGGTATCCAGATCCTGCTGTTGGTTATTGACCGGAGAGTTGTCTCGGCCATGTCTGCATGACTCCCGAACCCGTAGGGTCTACACACTTAAGGTTCGATGACGCTAGGGTTATAGGGAAAGTATGTATGCGGTTACCGAATGTTGTTCGGAGTCCCGGATGAGATCTTGGACGTCACGAGGAGTTTCGGAATGGTCCGGAGGTAAAGATTGATATATAGGAAGTATGGTTTTGGCCACCGGAAGTGTTCCGGGCATCACCGGTAGTGTACCGGGACCACCAGAGGGGTCCGGGGGTCCACTAGGTGGGGCCACCAGCCCCGGAGGCCTATATGGGCCAATAGTGGGAAGGGACCAGACCCTAGGTGGGCTGGGGCGCCTCCCACCAAGGCTCAAGGAGCCTCTAAGAGGGGAGGGCGGCAAACCCTAGGGCAGATGGGCCCTAAGGCCCACCCCAGGTGCGCCTCCCCCTCTCCCCCTTGTGGCCGCCACCCTAGATGGGATCTAGGGCTGCCGCACCCCTTGGGGTGGGAACCTTAGAGGGGGCGCAGCCCCCTCCCCTCCCCTATATATACTTGAGGTATGGGGGCTGCCCAACATACGATTTGATCTCTCTCTTGGCGAAGCCCTACCCCTCTCCCTCCTCGTCTCTCATAGTGCTTGGCGAAGCCCTGCTGGAGTCCCGCGCTCCTCCACCACCACCACGCCGTCGTGCTGCTGCTAGACGGAGTCTTCCCCCACCTCTCTTTCTCCCCTTGCAGGATCAACGCGTAGGAGACGTCACCGGGCTGCACGTGTGTTGAACACGGAGGCGCCGTTGTTCGGCGCTTAGATCGGAATCAACCGCGATCTGAATCGCTACGAGTACGACTCCTTCATCCGCGTTCTTGTAACGCTTCCGCTTAGCGATCTACAAGGGTATGTAGATGCACTCTCCTTCCCCTTGTTGCTAGATTACTCCATAGATTGATCTTGGTGATGCGTAGAAAATTTTAAATTTCTTCTACGATCCCCAACAGTGGCATCATGAGCGAGGTCTATGCGTAGTTTCTATGCACGAGTAGAACACAAGTTGTTGTGGACGTCGATTTTGTCAATTTACTTGCCGTTACTTGTCTTATCTTGATTCGGCGGTATCGTGGGATGAAGCGGCCCGGACCGACCTTACACGTACACTTACGTGAGTCTGGTTCCACCGACTGACATGCACTAGTTGCATAAGGTGGCTAGCGGGTGTCTGTCTCTCCCACTTTAGTTGGATCAGATTCGATGAAAAGGGTCCTTATGAAGGGTAAATAGAAATTGGCGTGTCACATTGTGGTTTTTGTGTAGGTAAGAAACATTCTTGCTAGAAACCTATAGCAGCCACGTAAAAACTTGCAACAACAATTAGAGGACGTCTAACTTGTTTTTGCAGCATATGCCGTGTGATGTGATATGGCCAAAAGGATGTGATGAATGATATATATGTGATGTATGAGATTGATCATGTTCTTGTAATAGGAATCACATCTTGCATGTCGATGAGTATGACAACCGGCAGGAGCCATAGGAGTTGTCTTAATTTATTTATGACCTGCGTGTCAACATAAACGCCATGTAATTACTTTTCTTTATTGCTAAAGCGTTAGCCATAGTAGTAGAAGTAATAGATGACGAGACAACTTCAAGAAGACACGATGATGGAGATCATGATGATGGAGATCATGGTGTCATGCTGGTGACAACGATGATCATGGAGCCCCGAAGATGGAGATCAAAAGGAGCAAAATGATATTGGCCATATCATGTCACTATTTGATTGCATGTGATGTTTATCATGTTTTACATCTTATTTGCTTAGAACGACGGTAGCTTAAATAAGATGATCCCTCACTAAAATTTCAAGAAAAGTGTTCCCCCTAACTGTGCACCGTTGTGAAGGTTCGTTGTTTCGAAGCACCATGTGATGATCGGGTGTGATAGATTCTAACGTTCGAATACAACGGGTGTTGACGAGCTTAGCATGTACAAACATGGCCTCGGAACACATGCGAAACACTTAGGTTGACTTGACGAGCCTAGCATGTACAGACATGGCCTCGGAACACGGAAGACCGAAAGTTCGAGCATGAGTCGTATAGAAGATACGGTCAACATGAAGATGTTCACCGATGTTGACTAGTCCGTCTCACGTGATGATCGGACACGGCCTAGTTGACTCGGATCATGTTTCACTTAGATGACTAGAGGGATGTCTATATGAGTGGGAGTTCATTAAATAATTTGATTAGATGAACTTAATTATCATGAACATAGTCTAAATTGTTGTAGATAAATAGATCACGTTGTAGCTCCCTGTTTCAATACGTTCCTAGAGAAAGACCAAGTTGAAAGATATTGTAAACAGTGATGCGGACTGGGTCCGTAGTTCGAGTAATGTCCTCACTGCTACAGAGAAGGCTTACGTCTTTGATGCACCGCTCAATGTGCAAACCCCTACAACGTCGTCTGTGGATGTTGTGAACACCTGACAGACACATCCTGATGACTACTTGATAGTTTAGTGCACCATACTTTACGGCTTAGAATCAGGATTCCAATGACGTTTTGAACGCCATAGGACATATGAGATGTTCCAAGAGCTGAAATTGGGATTTCAGGCTCATGCCCATGTTGAGAGGTATGAGACCTCTGACAAGTTCTTTTGCCAACAAGATGGAGGAGAATAGCTCAGCTAGTGAGCATGTGCTCAGAATGTCTGGGTGCTACAATCACTTAAATCAAGTGGGAGCTAAACTTCCAGATAAGATAGTGATTGATGAACTATGACATACAAGGGGTGGAGTTGATCCCGGAGCTGTTCGCGGTGCTTAAGACCGCAAAAGGTAGAAATCAAGAAGGAGCATCAAGTGTTGATGGTTTAACAAGACCATTGGTTTCAAGAAGGGCAAGGGCTAGAAGGGAAACTTCATGGATGGCAAACCAGTTGCCGCTCCAGTGAAGGAACCCAAGGTTGAATCCAAACCCGAGACTAAGTGCTTCTATTGTAAGGGGAACGGTCACTGGTAGCGGAATTACCCCAAATGCATGGTAGATAAGAAGGCTGGCAACTTCAACAAAGTATATACGTGTTATTAATGTGTACCTCACTAGTACTCCTGGTAGCACCTGGGTATTGGATACCGGTTCAGTTGCTATTATTGGTGACTAGAAGCAAAGGCTACGGACTAAACGGAGACTGGCTAAGGGCGAGGTGACGATGTGTGTTGAAAGTGTTTTCAAAGTTGATGAGATCACCATCGCAAGCTCCATCTGCCTTCGGGATTAGTATTGAACCTAGATAAATGTTATCAGGTGTCTACGTTGAGCATGAATATGATTAGATCATGTTCATTGCAATACGATTATTCATTTAAGTTAGAGAATAATGGTTATTCTGTTTACATGAATAATACCTTTCATGGTCATGCACCCTATGTGAATGGTTCAGTGAATCTCGGTCGTGGTAATACACATGTTCACGCCAAAAGATGTAAAGTTAATAATGATAGTACCACTTTCTTGTGGCATTGCCGCTTAGG
Source organism: Triticum dicoccoides (assembly GCF_002162155.2). Classification (NCBI taxonomy): domain Eukaryota; kingdom Viridiplantae; phylum Streptophyta; class Magnoliopsida; order Poales; family Poaceae; genus Triticum; species Triticum dicoccoides. The sequence goes on along the minus strand of NC_041384.1, from coordinate 767,286,427 downwards.
TCATATTGGCGTAAGATGCATGAAGAAACTCCGTGTCGATGGATGTATGGAGTCACTTGATTTTGAATCGCTTCACACATGCGAGCCATGCCTCATGGGCAGGATGACTAAGACCCCGTTTTCAGGTACAATGAAACGGGCAAGTGACTTGTTGGAAATCATACATGCTGATGCGTGTGATCCAATGAGAATTGAAGCGTGCGGAGGATATCCCTATTTTCTCATCTTCACTGACGATTTGAGTTGATATAGGTATATTTACTTAATGAAGCACAAGTCTGAAACGTTTGAAAAGTTCGAGCGATTTCAGAGTGAAGTTAAAAACCATCATAACAAGAAGATCAAATTCCTACGATCTGATCGATGAGAATTTCTGAGTTATGAGTTTGGCAATCACTTAAGACGTTGTGGAATTGTTTCATAGTTGAAGCCACCTGGAACACCACAGTTGTAATGGTGTGTCCGGATGTCGTAATCGAACCTTATGAGATATGGTGCGATCTATGATGTCTCTTACCAATCTACCGTTTTCATTTTGAGGTTATGCGTTAGAGACAACTACATTCACTTTAGATAGGACACCATCTAAGTCCGTTGAGACGATGTCATGTGAACATTGGTTTGGCAAGAAACCAAAGTTGTCGTTTCTTAATGTTTGGGGCTGCGATGCTTAAGGCTTCAGCCGGAAAAGCTCGAACCCAAAAGCGGACAAACACATCTTCATAGGATACCCAAAGGTGATAGTTGGCTATACCTTCTATCTCGGATCCAAGGGCAAATTGTTTGTCGCTAAGAACGGGTCCTTTCTCGAGAAGGAGTTTCTCTCGTAAGAATTGAGTGGGAGGAAGATAGAACTTGATGAGGTTGTCGAACCTTTACTTCAACCAGAGAGTGATGCAACACAGAAATATGTTTTCTGTGGCGCCTACGTCTGTTGAATAGGTAGTTAATGATAGTGATCATGAAGCTTCGGATCAAGTTGCTATCGAACCTCGTAGGTCGACAAGGATATGTACTACTCCTGAGTGGTACGGTAATCCTGTCTTAGATATCATGTTGTTAGACAACAATGAACCTACGAGCTATGGAGAAGCGATGGTGGGCCCGTATTCCGACAAATGGTTAGAAGCCATGAAATCCGAGATAGGATCCATGTATCAGAACAAAGTATGGACTTTGGTGGACTTGCCCGATGATCGGCAAGCCATTGAGATAAATGGATCTTTAAGAAGAAGACGGACATGGGAAGTAATGTTACCGTCTATGAAGCTCGACTTGTGGGAAAGAGTCTTTTTCACAAGTTCAAGGAGTTGACTACGATGAGAATTTCTCACCCGTAGAGATGCTTAAGTCCGTCGGAATCATGTTAACATTAGCTGTATTTTTCGATTATGAAATCTGACAGATGGATGTCAAAACAAGTTTTCTTACCAGTTTTCGTAAGAAAAAGTTGTATGCGATACAATAAAAGGTTTTGTCGATCCTAAGAATGGTAAAAGGTATGCTGGCTCCAGCAATCCTTCTATGGACTAGAGCAAGCATCTCGGAGTCGGAATATATGGTTTGATGGAGTGATCAAAGCTTTTAGGTTTATACAATGTTTGCTAGAAACTTGTATTTACAAGAAAGTGAGTGGGAGCGCTACAACATTTCTGATAAGTATATGTGGATGACATATTGTTGATTCAAAATAATGTAGAATTTCTGGAAAGCATAAACGGTTGTTTGAAGAGTGATTTTCGAAGGAAGACCTGGATAAAACTGCTTACATATTGGGCATCAAGATCTATAGAGATAGATCAAGACGCCTGATGATACTTTCAAAGAACACACACCTTGACATGTTTTTGAAGCAGTTCAAAATAGATCAGTCAAAGAAGGGGTTCTTACCTGAGTTGTAAGGTGTGAAGTTGAGTAAGACTCAAAGCTTGACCACGGCAGAAGAAAGAGGAAGGACGAAGGTCGTCCCCTATGCTTTTTTCATAGGCTCTATATGGTATGCCATGCCGAGTACCGCACCTGATGTGTGCCTTGCCACATGTCTGGCAAGAGGGTACAAAGGTGATCTAGGAGTGGATCACCAGATAGCGGTCAAAATTATCCTTAGAGGAATAAGGAAATGTTTCTCGGTTATGGAGGTGATAAAGAGTTCGACGTAAAGAGTTACGTCGATGCAAGCTTAAAACCTATCCAGATAGCTCTGAGTAGAGATACCGGATACGTATAATGGAGCAACAATTTGGAATAGCTCCAAGTGGAACGTGGTAGCAGCATCTATGATATGACATAAAGTTTTGCGAAATACATAGGGATCTGAATATGGCAGACCCGTTGACTACAACCTCTCTCACAAGCATAACATGATCAAACCCAGAACTCATTGAGTGTTAATCACATAGTGATGTGAACTAGATTATTGAGTCTAGTAAACTCTTTGGATGTTGGTCACATGGCGATGTGACCTGTGAGTGTTAATCACATGGCGATGTGAACTAGATTATTAACTCTAGTGCAAGTGGGAGACTGTTGGAAATATGCCCTAGAGGCAATAATAAATTAGTTATTATTATATTATATTTCATTGTTCATGATAATCGTTTATTATCCATGCTAGAATTGTATTGATAGGAAACTCAGATACATGTGTGGATACTTAGACAACACCATGTCCCTAGTAAGCCTCTAGTTGACTAGCTAGTTGATCAATAGATGGTTACGGTTTCCTAACCATGGACATTGGATGTCGTTGATAACAGAATCACATCATTAGGAGAATGATGTGATGACAAGACCCAATCCTAAGACTAGCACAAGATCGTGTAGTTTGTATGCTAAAGCTTTTCTAATGTCAAGTATCATTTCCTTAGACCATGAGATTGTGCAACTCCCGGATACCGTAGGAGTTCTTTGGGTGTGCCAAACGTCACAACGTAACTGGATGGCTATAAAGGTGCACTACGGGTATCTCCGAAAGTGTCTGTTGGGTTGGCACGAATCGAGACTGGGATTTGTCACTCCGTGTAAACGGAGAGGTATCTGTGGGCCCACTCGGTAGGACATCATCATAATGTGCACAATGTGACCAAGGAGTTGGTCACGAGATGATGTGTTACAGAACGAGTAAAGAGACTTGCCGGTAACGAGATTGAACAAGGTATCGGGATACCGATGATCGAATCTCGGGCAAGTACTATACCGCTAGAAAAAGGGAATTGTATACGTGATTGATTGAATCCTTGACATCGTGGTTCATCCGATGAGATCATCGTGGAGCATGTGGGAGCCAACATGTGTATCCAGATCCCGCTGTTGGTTATTGACCGGAGAGTTGTCTCGGCCATGTCTGCATGACTCCCGAACCCGTAGGGTCTACACACTTAAGGATCAATGACGCTAGGGTTATAGGGAAAGTATGTATGCAGTTACCGAATGTTTTTTGGAGTCCCAGATGAGATCTCGGACGTCACGAGGAGTTCCAGAATGGTCCGGAGGTAAAGATTGATATATAGGAAGTATGGTTTTGGCCACCGGAAGTGTTCCGGGCATCACAGGTAGTGTACCGGGACCACCAGAGGGGTCCGGGGGTCCACCAGGTGGGGCCACCAGCCCCGGAGGCCTATATGGGCCAATAGTGGGAAGGGACCAGACCCTAGGTGGGCTGGGGCGCCTCCCACCAAGGCCCAAGGCGCCTCCAAGAGGGGAGGGGGGCAAACCCTAGGGCAGATGGGCCCTAAGGCCCACCCCAGGTGCGCCTCCCCCTCTCCCCCTTGTGGTCGCCACCCTAGATGGGATCTAGGGCTGCCGCACCCCTTGGGGTGGGAACCCTAGAGGGGGCGCAGCCCCCTCCCCTCCCCCTATATATACTTGAGGTATGGGGGCTGCCCAACATACGATTTGATCTCTCTCTTGGCGCAGCCCTACCCCTCTCCCTCCTCGTCTCTCGTAGTGCTTGGCGAAGCCCTGCTGGAGTCCCGCGCTCCTCCACCACCACCACGCCGTCGTGCTACTGCTGGACGGAGTCTTCCCCAACCTCTCCTTCTCCCCTTGCTGTCTCAAGGCATAGGAGACGTCACCGGGCTGCACGTGTGTTGAACACGGAGGCGTCATTGTTCGGCGCTTAGATCGGAATCAACCGCGATCTGAATCGCTACGAGTACGACTCCTTCATCCGCGTTCTTGTAACACTTCCGCTTAGCGATCTACAAGGGTATGTAGATGCACTCTCCATAGATTGATCTTGGTGCTGCGTAGAAAATTTTAAATTTGTGCTACGATCCCCAACAAAGTGGACACGATCTCTGCTTCAACAAGACGTGCCAAGGAAACCGCCTCGCGAAATACGCTGAGGTTGGTTGTGGATTCGAATGGTGACCTGGCTGTGGTGTGATGTCACACTACAGGATGCGTCGGCAGATTAGATTTGTGAAAATATTATTCTCTCCACGGTTGTATGTGGAACTTGTTTTGCAGAGCCGGACACGATCCTCGTGTTCAAAATCTTATATGAAGTATTCGGAGGGGGAACCCGCCTTGCAACGCCAAAGACAATCTGCGCGCCGGACTCATCGTCATTGAAGCCTGGTTCAGGGGCTACTGAGGGAGTCATGGATTAGGGGGTATCCGGACTGCCGGATTATATCCTTTGGCCGGACTGTTGGACTATGAAGATACAAGATTGAAGACTTCGTCCCGTGTCCGGATGGGACTCTCCTTGGCGTGGAAGGCAATCTTGGCGATACAGATATGTAGATCTCCTTCTTTGTAACCGACTCTGTGTAACCTGAGCCCCCTCCGGTATCTATATAAACCGGAGGGTTTTAGTCCGTAGGACAACATACAATCATACCATAGTCTAGCTTCTAGGGTTTAGCCTCTCTAATCTCGTGGTATATCAACTCTTGTACTACTCATATTATCAAGAACAATCAAGCAGGACATAGGGTATTACCTCCACCAAGAGGGCCCGAACCTGGGTAAACATCGTGTCCCCTGCTTCCTGTTACCATCCGCCTAGACGCACAGTTCGGGACCGCCTACCCGAGATCCGCCGGTATTGACACCGACAATTAGCCAGTAGTTTCTCTATCATACCCGAAGGAATTTCAAAGTAAACATTTTCAGTAGGTTCAGTAGGTTGAGGAGCAACTCTTTGCTCTACTAGTGGGGGTGAAGATACCCTGAACAATCCCCTCAAAAGATTACTTTCCATAGTAACAAGTGACAGTAAATTTCAGCACACTATATAATTTTTTTCCTTACCAAAGGCGCTTCACTCTCCGACAATGGCGCCAGAAAAGAGTCTTGATGACCCACAAGTGTAGGGGATCTATCGTAGTCCTTTCGATAAGTAAGAGTGTCAAACCCAACAAGCGGTTTTCAGTAAGGTATTCTCTGCAAGCACAGAAATTATCGGTAATAAATAGTTTTATGATAAGGTAATTTGTAACGGGTAACAAGTAATGAAATTAAATAAGGTGCAGCAAGATGGCCCAATCCTTTTTGTAGAAAAGGACAAGCCTGTACAAACTCTTATATGAAGGAAAATGCTCCCGAGGACACATGGGAATTATCGTCAAGCTAGTTTTCATCACGCTCATATGATTCGCGTTCGTTAGTTTGATAATTTGATATGTGGGTGGAACGGTGCTTGGGTGCTGCCCTTCCTTGGACAAGCATCCCACTTATGATTAACCCCTATTGCAAGCATCCGCAACTACAAAAGAAGTATTAAGGTAAACCTAACCATAGCATGAAACATGTGGATCGAAATCAGCCCCTTACGAAGCAACACATAAACTATGGTTTAGCCTTCTGTCACTCTAGCAACCCATCATCTACTTATTACTTCCCAATGCCTTCCCCTAGGCCCAAATAATGGTGAAGTGTCATGTAGTCGATGTTCACCTAACACCACTAGAGGAAAGACAACATACATCTCATCAAAATATCGAACGAACACCAAATTCACATGACTACTTATAACAAGACTTCTCCCATGTCCTCAGGAACAAATGTAATTACGCACAAATCATATTCATGTTCATAATCAGAGGGGTATTAATATGCATAAAGGATCTGAACATATGATCTTTCACCAAATAAACCAACTAGCATCAACTACAAGGAGCAATCAACACTAGTAGCAACCCACAGGTACCAATCTGAGGCTTTGGGACAAAGATTGGATACAAGAGATGAACTAAGGTTTTAGAGGAGATGGTGCTGGTGAAGATGTTGATGAAGATTGACCCACTCCTGCTGAGAGGATTGATGGTGATGACGATGGAGATGATTTCCCCCTCCCGGAGGGATGTTTCCCCGGCAGAACAGCTCCGCCAGAGCCCTAGGTTGACTCCGCCAAGGTTCCGCCTAGTGGCGGCGGTGTTTTGTCCCGAAAGCTTGCCCGTGATTTTTTCCAGGGTAAAAGACTTCATATAGTAGAAGATGGACACCGGAGGCCTGCCAGGGGGCCCATGAGACAGGGGCGCGCGCCCAGGGGGGTAGGGCGCGCCCCCCACCCTTGTGGATGGTGGGCGGCCCCCCTCTGGTTGATTTTTCGCTAGTATTTTTTATTAATTCCAAAAACTTCCTTCGTGAAGTTTCAAGACCTTTGGAGTTGTGCAGAATAGGTCTCTAATATTTGCTCCTTTTCTAGCCCAGAATTCCAGCTGTCGGCATTCTCCCTCTTTATGTAAACCTTGTAAAATAAGAGAGAATAGGCATAATTATTGTGACATAATGTGTAATAACAACCCATAATGCAATAAATATCGATATAAATGTATGATGCAAAATGGACGTATCAGGGTCTAGTTTCCTCAATTCGATCTAGACTTTCTGCAGCTCATCTTCAGCAGAAACCTCTCCTTGCCCCACTTCCACATTCACTATAGTGTTATCCTTAGACAACCCAAAGTAGGGGTATACAGCAACCTGTTTAACATCAATTTCCGGTGGGAACTTGACCATAAAAGACCACTCGTCCAATGCATTGATGGGCCATGGCCAATTTGTCTTGTAGATGGTGGCAAATTCTGTCGCCAGCTCTTGCTTTGTGACTTCACCAGACTCCACAAACACAATCGCCACATTCTTCGGCCACCCTGTGTGTTGGGCATTCACATCAGGGGCATCCAGGTGGTAGAACCCAAGCCCTGGCGCATCACTCCCAACAAATTTTGCTGTTGAGTGGGGATTCTTCCTTACTGGGAAGTCTTCCACCTTGTGGTTGATCATTTTGCACATAAAGCAATTCCTGGGTTTCGTACACTTGTCTTTGTGGTGTCCATGGTCGCCGCAATTGTAGCAGGTGAACCTAGCATAGGACATCAGACCCGGATTAGCCGCCAGAGTTCTTTGATTTCCTTCTTAGCTCTTCTTCTGTTGGTTCTTGGGTTGAGACCTGATTTGTTGCTGGCCTCCATTGTAGCCCACGCCTTGGCCTCCCCCTGCCCATCGGACTACCCTTG
>NC_041384.1:767262242-767278801 GCF_002162155.2 Triticum dicoccoides | reverse complement strand
GAACTGAACCAAAGAACGGCTACTGTGGGGCATCCCTCTCCCCTAATTAATCTATTGCTGGTCCGGAGGCCAATTGCTCGATAGATCTCCTCTTCCTCCTTGGTTCTTGGCCCGGCCTCGCCCTCTACCTTCATCCGACATGGTGCCCGGATCGGCAGCGGCGACAGTCTCTGTGTGGTGGCTGGTTGGAGGAGGCGAAACCCTAGTTTCCCCTCCCCTCTCACACTCTTTTATAGCCTCCCATAGCTGACTGTATTTCCTCTCTACCTCGTCACCATGAGCATCTGGCAGTTCGGTGGGTGAGCTGGCGGTCGCGTCAGCCTTGGAATAGTTTTGATACTTGGCGGTTTTCCTCTTGCTCATAAACCTGAATCCGCCTAAAGCTCCCATGACTAGCAGAGCCTCAGCTCTGGCACCCTGCTTCAATGCAGGATCTGTTACTGGGATGATGAGATCAAGCTTGTTGCTAATGTGAGGCTCTCCTGTGGCTGAAGTATCCAGAATGCCTCCCAGCAGATCCGCCTCTCTCTCCGTGGCGGATCCCTTGCCGCCAGCGCCCAGGCGATCACATCCACTGTCGGTGTCGATCTGCTTGCTGTAATCAGAGACATCTCGTGGTCCGTAGTAAACGTCATGATCCTGGTCATGAGCTTTTGTGCCGAATCGCGACCCCTCCTTGGGATACTCATCTCTGTTGACCTCCATAGCATCAACTCTGAGATCTCTTCTTCTTCTTCTCGATTCGGAGCCCCTGAACCTGCCTCTTCTTCCTCCTCTCTCATGGTGGGTGGGGTTGTTCGGGGGCATGGGATCCCTTTGCCGCAACATATCCCTCCAGTCCCCCTCCACCGAGAAGATACATTCAGCCGCTGCACTGTGCATTTCCTGACTGGTCCAACATTGGTCATGTGCTGCACAGTAGCAGCCCTCGTCAGTCGATTTTGGCTGATTCATGACTACCACTTCTTCGAAATTCAGACGTTGTGGCTGCAATAGTCCAAATCCGGGGCTGGGGACAAGTATGGCCACGGATCCACATCCTCTGAATCCGATGGGAGGCAGGAAGGCAGAAGCCCCAACATCCCCTCCCAGCACCCCCTGCGGCGTGCATCGCTGCTCCTTGCTTCCAATCTCTCCCAATTCACAAAGGCTGCTGGTGGCGCGGTTGGTCCTGGCATCCAAGACTTCTCTACTCTGTTGCCCTCAAAATAGATCCGCCTTGCGAGGTTGAGCAGCTCTCGATCTACTTGGAGTTGGCAGGTTTATGCATACCTCAATCGGCAAAAAAAAATTTGGAATGGATCTGATGTCTGCTCCGCTGCGAAATCCGCCTCCTTCCATTCCTTCACACACTGCATCCATGAGAAGGTGTCATCGCTTAGGGAGTCCTGGATTAGGCGGTGTTCGGATAGCCGGACTATACCTTCGGCCGGACTCCTGGACTATGAAGATACAAGATTGAAGACTTCGTCCCATGTCCAGAAGGGACTTTCCTTGGCGTGGAAGGCAAGCTTGGCGATATGGATATGTAGATCTCCTACCATTGTAACCGACTCTGTGTAACCCTAGCCCTTTCCGGTGTCTATATAAACCGGAGGGTTTTTAGTCCATAGGACGAACAACAATCATACCATAGGCTAGCTTCTAGGGTTTAGCCTCCTTGATCTCGTGGTAGATCTACTCTTATACTACCCATATCATCAATATTAATCAAGCAGGAGTAGGGTTTTACCTCCATCGAGAGGGCCCGAACCTGGGTAAAAACATCGTGTCCCTTGTCTCCTGTTACCATCCGCTTAGACGCACAGTTCGGGACCCCCCTACTCGAGATCCGCCGGTTTTGACACCGACAGTCGCGGATCCGTGTCGCCCGCTCCGTCCACCGCTGCATCCTTGTCGCTTGGAGCGTCGCCGGCGAAACCGATCCAATCGGGCGCAGCTTCCCGGGGAACGACTGTTATACGAATGGAAGGGGCATTCGCATGACCGTCGAGCCCGGTGGGGGGAGCCAGTGGATCTGGTTTGGCGAGGCATAGGAGTGTCGAGGGGTGGGCGGTCGCAGGAGAGGTCATGGAGTAGCGGTGCTCAAACGTGTTGGTTTCCATAGATCCACTTTGATTGAGGAGGTCGGAGAAAGTCTGGTTTCGGAAGGTTTGACAGCGGATGGTCCAATGCGAGCGTTAGTGGAGGTGGTGCTGCCGACGGGGAAGGGTGTGAGCGGCGATGGGCAGATCTGCAGGGCCCCTGGACCAGCGGCGATGAGCGGAGAAGGGCGAAACCGCAGCGCTGCTCAAGCGGCAGCAGTGAGAAGAGACAACTCGCCTCGTGTTTCTGAGCTCTCGAAGAGGAAGATGAATCCCCATGCCCCTGGTTGGAATAAGAGGTGGAGTAGGGGGAACTGAGTTAAAATTTAGCTGTGCTATGAAAATTTCAGTTTCAGTAATATACTGCCAAGCTGTTGGTCGTGCAAGGTTGATTGAATTTTTGGTGGTAGTAATCCATGGTGTCATATGATTTTTTTGGTGGTAGTAATCAATGTGTGTTATGAACTAGTGTGAAAGCTTGATGTTTTAAACAGTTAGAATAATCTAATTAGGCTTGATATAATTAATTGTCTGAGCTGCAATTTGATGGGCAATGAATCAATTTGGTTGATAGGATCTTTTGTAATCCCTTTCAGGCTGAGGATATATTGGTGCTGCTGGTCCTAGCAGGGCACCTTGCCCAACCCATGTTAGCGCGCTTGAGAAGGCAGTAAAGGTCATCGTGGAAAACCTGATTGAGAATGTTATCACTCATGTGCATTGACGTTACAGTACAGCCCTGATAAAGAAGTTTTTGTTCTTTTTTAGAAAAGGGGGGACTCCCCCGCCTCTGCATTAGAACGATCCATACGGCCACAATTTTATAAATAAAAAGGATGTTCAACAAGGTTTGAAAGTCTGAAAATAAATAAATGGCTAGCTCACCAAGAGCCACAATGGCAGAAAGAAAAGGCCCAAAAGCCACAACCGGCTGGCAAAATAAAGAATCACCTATCCTATTACATGACCGCCATCCAAACCGGTTGAATATATCCCGCGCTACCATCTCCCACCAGACATATCCAGTAACCAAACGCTCCCTGGCCTCCGTCGGAGTGAGTAAGGACAACATAGGGATTAGCGAAGTAGCTCGGAATAAAACCTGCAAAAAATGAATAGTTGTTGGTCTGTTAAAAGCCAAATCATTTCTGCAGTTCCAAATTGCCCATAACAATGCACAAACTCCTACACGAATGAGTCTAGCTGTTTCGGACTCTATCCCAACAAGCCACGTTCCAAATAACAAACTGATCGAATTCGGAGGAGTGATGTTAAAGGCAATTTGTACCGTGTGCCACAACACTCTTGCCAACGGGCAGTCAAAGAAAAGGTGCTTGTTAGTTTCGTCCCGATCACAGAAACTACACCTAGTAGATCCTGTCCAGTTGCGCTTAACCAAATTATCCTTTGTTAAAATAACTTTTTTGTGCACAAACCACATAAACACTTTAATTTTAAAAGGAACCTTGACTTTCCAAACATGTTTGGAACTAGGAATAACACAGGAGTTGATGACATCGATATACATCGACTTGACTGTGAACTCTCCAGACCAAGTAAGCTTCCAACACAACTGATTAGGCTGATGAGTTACCTGAACCTCCATCAGTCTACTCACTAGATGAAGCCATGCTTCCCACCGGTGGCCAATGAGCACCCTTCTAAACTGAATATTAAGGGGAATGGAGTGCATGATCGTTGCAACCAGAGCATCACGTCGCTGAACTATACGATACAGGGACGGATACTGAAGTGCCAACGGCGTGTCACCAAGCCAAGTGTCCTCCCAGAATCGAGTGTTGTTACCATTACCGACCATAAACTTTGTTCTATTAAAGAAAGCAGCTTTAACTCTCATGAGCCCCTTCCAAAACGGCGAATCAGTCGGTCTCACTGTCGCCTATGACAAAGTCCTAGAGTGCAGATACTTGCTACGAAGAATCTGCGCCCAAGTTGCCTCTGTCTCACCTGATAACTTATATAGCCATTTACTGAGAAGGCATATGTTCTTGACTTCAAGATTCTCAATACCAAGGCCCCCCTGGTACTTTGGTCGACAAATGATATCCCATTTGGCTAGTCGGTATTTTCTCTTTAGTTCATCACTCTGCCAGAATAATCGGGATCGATAGAAGTCCAGCCTTTTCCTAACCCCAACTGGGACTTCAAAGAAAGATAAGAGAAACATAGGCATACTCGTGAGCACTGAATTAATAAGAATCAATAGGCCTCCATAGGACATGAGTTTGCCCTTCCAGCAACTCAATTTCTTCTCAAACCGATCCTCGATGGACTTCCATTCTTTGTTTGTCAGCTTACGATGGTGAATGGGTATACCTAGGTATGTAAAAGGTAATGCGCCCAATTCACATCCAAACAATTGTTTATAAGCCTCTTGTTCCTCATTGGCTCTACCAAAACAGAACAACTCGCTTTTATGAAAATTAATCTTCAAACCGGTCAATTGTTCAAATAAGCATAACACCAGCTTCATATTTCTCGCTTTTGCCAAATCATGCTCCATAAAGATGATTGTATCATCAGCATACTGCAGGATGGACACACCACCATCAACTAGATGAGGCACCAAACCACCCACCTGACCGGCCTCCTTTGCCCTACCTATCAAGATTTCTAACATGTCAACGACGACGTTGAACAAAATAGGAGACATTGGATCACCTTGTCTCAGGCCTTTATGTGTCTGGAAATAATGACCTATGTCACCATTCACTTTAATTCCAACACTCCCTATTTGCGTGAAGGATTCTACTTGGCGTCGCCAAGCTTCATCAAAGACCTTCATGCGTAAGGCTTGTTGAAGGAAAGACCATTTGACTTTATCGTACGCTTTCTCGAAATCCACCTTGAAAACAACTCCATCATCTTTTTTCGAGTGAATCTCATGGAGCGTTTCATGAAGGGCCACAACCCCTTCGAGGATGTTCCTGTCCGGCATGAATGCAGTTTGAGTAGGCTGCACCACAGCATGCACAATCTGTGTGAGCCTATTCGTCCCGACCTTGGTAAATTTTTTGAAACTAACATTAAGAAGACAGATGGGCCTGAATTGCTCGATTCTCACTGCTTCTGTCTTCTTCAGAAGCAAAGTTATCGTTCCAAAATTCAGCTGAAAAAGGTGAAGCTGGCCCGAGAATAAATCATGGAACAACAGCAACAAATCTCCTTTAATAATATGCCAGCACTTCTTATAAAACTCAGCCAGGAATCCATCCGGGCCAGGTGCCTTATTATTTTTCATCTGCGAAATAGCCTCAAACAACTCTTTCTCAGAAAAAGGGGCTGTTAGAATATCATTCTCAACAACAGTAAGTTGAGGCACATCCTCAATTCTAGACTCATCCAGCGACACACAGTTATCCTCTGGAGGCCCAAACAACTGCTTGTAATACTCAGTAATGTAAAATTTTAGGTTCTCCTGCCCAAGAATCGTTCCTTCATCCTGTTCAAGCTAAAAAATCCTCTTCTTTATGTGCTTGCCATTAGCGATCATGTGGAAGAATTGAGTGTTAGCGTCCCCCTGGACTACTCGTCGGACCTTGGCCCGCAATGCCCACTTTAATTCTTCCTCGCGAAGAAGCTCTTTCAGTCTCGTCTCGGCGTCGAGCTTGGCATGATGCTCCAAGGCTGGCAGAACCGTGGTTTCTGCTTTAACATCTAAGGACTGAATAAGTGTAAGGAGCTGTTCCTTTTCTACCTTATAAATCCCACTCAGATGCTTAGCCCACCAATGTAGGAAACTTCTCAGGTGCCTAATCTTATTCTGCCAACGCTCAAGCGCGGACCTACCTCCTGCATCCTTAGCCCACTCTCTGGCTACAGATCAAAGAAGCCTTCTCTCTCAAACCAAGCAAGCTCGAAAGAGAATGAATTTTTATTTCCCAAGTGGGTGGCCTCGCCGGAGTCAAGGAATAACGGCGTATGGTCAGAAATACCATGAGATAGTGCCTGAACTGTTACAAAGGGGAATTTATGTTCCCATTCGACACTCGCCAGGACTCGATCCAACTTTTCAAACGTCGGATTTGGCATCGCGTTAGCCCAGGTAAACTTTCTGCCCGAAAGCTCTATCTCTCTCAGATCCAAGCTTTCAATGATAGTATTAAAAATGAATGACCATCTGCCATCAAAATTATCATTATTCTTCTCATCACACCTTCTAATAATGTTAAAATCACCCCCCACCAGGATAGGAAGTTGCTCGGAACCGCAAATCCTCACCAGATCCGGCAAGAAATCTGGCTTTAGTTCAGGTTGTGCGGCACCATATACTGCCACCAAAGCCCAGTTAAACCCATCAGCATTTGACCGCACCCTAAACTTAACAGCAAAATCTCCCATGACCACACTTCGAACTTCTAGTGAATCACATATAACCCCGAGTAAGATCCCTCCCGATCTTCCTCGCGGTGGCAGACAATGCCAGTCAAAATCAATACCTCCCGAAAGAGTACTTAGAAATTGTGGCGAAAAATTGTCTCTACCAGTTTCCGACAATGCGATAAAGTCCAACCTATGCTCAATAGATGACTCTGCAAGAAACCTTTTTTTAGCCAAGTCTTTTAGACCTCTCTATTCCAAAAGATTCCTTTCATCTCTCGTCATGGAATTTTTTAGCCGTTCGGATCCGAGCACTCCTACGCACTGCGGAATCCGGGTAGATCTTCCGCTTCTATTTGCGTTTAGGCATGTTCTTACTCTCCAGCCGGTCCTCACAACCAGGCTCATAAGTTTGAAATGCAACAGTCTCCACACCCTCGTCCTCCTCCTCAGGCTCGGGAAGAGGAGGAGCAAGGTCCACACAAAAATTATCAAGTACCCGGACCCCCAAAGCATCAATATCGGAATCATTCATGGGTTTAACCGCAGCTAAGTTGTGAATCATCTCTAACTCCTGCTCTGCCTCTAAATCCAGCACATCATTAACCGAGGTTGAAATTTCACTATCATTACTACCTAGTGAAATTCCTAGCTGGTTTGCATTATTAATAATCTCATCATTAGAAAAATGCAGAATAGAATTAGAGGTATTAACTGACATACCAGTAGTGACCTCAACGTCACGAAGTTTGGCCGCCCTCATAGCGCACCACTGCTATATGTCATCCACCACCGGGTGATCCTGGAGACGACTACTCACCCGTCGCCCCGCAGAGACCGGATCCGGAATACCACCGAACGCAATCACCTCATCCCGAGTAACCCTGCTTGTTGTGGGGCCTCCTGCCCCACCCCGAACGCGCATCCAGTCAACCTCCATCGATGAACCAGCTGGACCGCCGGAAAGTGGATGGGCACTGAGCGGCACCGGCGACGTCAGTCGCGCCCCCCCACCAAGAGACTCCGCCATGCCGGGGGAAGGGGGAAACCGGACCACCTGCCCGACCTCCTCGTCCACCCTAGCCCATCGGCCAGCAGGGATCACCGGCGCCCCATGCGGGCCGGCCCCCCTAGGCGCCCCAAGAGAAGATGGCCCCGAAGCCACCTGCCCCGAGCCCCCTCTGGACCGCGGAGCCGCTGCCTGCAGCACCGGACCGGTGGAAGGAGAAGAAGGTGCCGACGCCACCTGCCCCGGATCCCCTCCCGTAGAAGCAACCTCGACCACCGAGACCACGTCCACCGCGAGAGAAGAAGAGGGCGCCGAGGCCACCTGCCCCGAGCCCCCTTCAAAAGACGGAACCGCCTCCTGCAGCTCTGGTAATGCGACAGAAGGAGAGGGAACTGAGATCACCATCCCCGAACCCCCTCCTGGGAGAAAGATCTCCCTCACCAGGCCCTCGGCCTGAGGGGAAGCAATAAGCAGGTGAGAGAGAACCTCCTCCTCCTCCCGCCTGACCGGGATCGGTGAAACCCCAAGTCGTGGACTCGCATCATCCTCAAAATCCAAAATAGGTAACGTGTGCTCAAACTCCTCAACAGACACCACCCGCTCACTCCAAAGTCTCGGAGGAGCAGAAACCGGCTCGAAGGACCCAAAACTCAGAGTAGTCGTAGGCACCGAGGACGGTGGTACTGTCCCATCCCCCGACGTCTGAGAAACAGTACCCGGTGCAGTGGTCGACTCACGCCCAGGACCATCAACCCGCGCCTCATTAAGCCCCGAACTGTCATCTCCCTCGTGCATATCAATATCAGTTCCGTCAACCGCCTCTACGAACAGACTCTCGTCCTCAAACTCAATCACGAGGTTATAGATCTGGCCTCGATATGCCCACTTGACCACCTCAGGCACATACTCAATATCCAGAACACTAACCAGTATTCGTGCTATCCCGTGAGCTCTGTTAAAGTCCATATCCACTCGCTCCGGACGCCCCACCATAGTACCCAAGCTAGCCACAACCCTGACATCCTGCATCGGCTTCGAGGGAGCCCCAGAAAAATGCAACCAAACCTGAGTCAGAGGCTTACCCTGAGGCTCAACCCTCTTCCACTCATGAAACTCGAGGACACAATCAGTACCCCGCACTTTGCACATCCCAAAACTCAGAAGTCTCTGTAGATCCTCAACCGAAGGGAACTCGACCCTAAACAGTTTTCCTCGAGCCTAACAAGCTCCCACTGGAATTCCCCTGGAGCTAACTCCTTCAGCCTCTACACAACCTGTGTCTCAGAGACCTCTCCTCTGGTAATTTTTACTATCCCAGTGGTCAAACTCAGGTTCTCGTCCGAAATCTCCCTCTCAGTAGGAGACTCAAAGAACGTGAGTTCAGCACAGTACACTCCATACATCAAGAGATACGGTGCCTGATCTCGCAGAAACGGGCAATCCTCCGTATCATGAGCCGGTTTGCCACAAGTACCACACAGTTCAGCCACACACTCAGCAATAAAATGACCCTTCCCACCACAGAGGTAACACAACATTTTCTCTTTCTTACGCGCCCACTTGGACGCCCTTTCCGACTCAGTCCTGACTGTTGCCTCCACTGACGCTGTCACCACAGACTCATTCCCGGGAATCTCAGCGTTAGCTAGTGCCGACACCACCTCCAAGGCCTGACCAGACAAGACCGGCTCCGCAACAGCCCCATCAACGGCCATCTGCTCAACAACAAGCGGAGGCGGCTGTCGTGGGCGGTACCGTCCACCTCGACCACCACGACCACCGCAATGACCGCGGAAACCACCCCGCTGTCGATAGTCCGGACCAGACTTCCCCTCAACAAAACCTCCCAGGGGTACCATAGACGGTCGCTCCGCTGAGCCATCGCTCTGCCAAGCATATCCCTGACCACCACCCGTCGACGAGGATCCACGGTGCTGACCAACCCCATATGTGTTGAAACCATCATCTCCCCACTGACCCCGGGGTGCGGCAGAAAAACCGCCTACACCGGAGTACTGAGGCGGAGGCGGTGCCTGATGCACCGTCCCAGCCCTACTCTGTGAAGGCATCGCAACGAGGTGAGGTGGCGGGGCCGGCCGCTCCAGTTGCCCGATTGCCAGCCCTACGTGCCCCGACGCCGGCGGCCTAGGCGCGGCACCGCCCCGGCCTGCATCGGCGTGCCCAGCCAAGCCACCTCCAGCGGCACTCCCATCCATGCTAGGCTACGGTGGACGGGGCCCAGACAGCTGCCCACCGCGGCCGGCCGCACTACTCGCAGCCGAGCTAGTTACTGTCGGGCGGGCACCGGGGTAAGCGCCACCACGGCCCACAGCCGTACCGGCCATCGCTGTGCCTCGACCCGCGACCGAAGCCATCGGAATCACCCCACCGCGACCAGACCCAGGGACAGGCGGCGGCACCGCGCCTCGGCCCCCGCCAGCGCCCAGCGGCGGCGGAGCCCCGGTGTGTCCCAACCCGGAAGGCACGACAGTCTTCTTCCCGGGCGGCGGCGCACCACCGCGGCCCGCCATGGCCCGAAGAGGAAAGATTCAACGAGCACGTCCTCCCCCAACCGAACGGCGATGCGGGGACCGATGACAAAAAACCCTTGTCGTCGAGGGAGGAGCTGGGGACGTCGATGGGTCTATGCATGCGACGTCTTCCACAAAGTCGTTCTGGACTGGACCTGACTGGGCCTCATACCCAATAGATCCCGGCCCACCAAAACCTTGCAGCCCATCCCCCACAAGCAGCCCACTTTGGCCCAGGAGCATTTTCAAACGCTCCTGGTGAACCGCCTGGATCGAGATCGCCATGGACGCCGGCTTCGCCACCGCGGCCACATCCGGCGCTGATCTAGGCCCTGCCCGGCGTCCTTTTCTTCTACTCTTGACGGTAATCCACGACTCCGGCCGGATCAGATCAAAAAGTGTGAGGTTCGGGAGCCTTACCTTAGGTATGGGCCCTTCCATGGCCGGATCGCCACCGCCGACGTCCTCCGATGAACCACACATCGAAGCATTTCCGTCTTCTCCTCCGCATCTAGCCCAACCCTAGCCGGATCATCGGGAGGCAGAACTTTGTCAATCATAGTTGCCACTTCATCTTCATCGTAACCTGCATTCGAAAAATCACACAAAAAGTCGGACGGCGTCGGCGATGGCGGAGGTGACGCCGTCGCATCCGCGTCCTCTTCTCCCTCGTCCTCGTCCTCGCCGGCTAAGTCCCAGAACCGGCCGCCCACCCTCCGATGGTCGCCGGAGGATGGAGGCGGAGGCCCCGCGGTCACCCCGCCCGCGCCCCTTCCAGTCGCCATCCTCAACCGAGTTGGATTCCGCTGTGGCAGAACAATGTCAAACTTGCGAAGGTGTACAACATAAGTTGTTGGCAATGACCAAGTTGAGTTGAAAGAATGGTCTGATGATCTTGAGCATGCTAAGTTGGTTGAGACAGACAGAAGTCTGAGGGAGCAAGAGCAGAAAGACGCAGATGTCGCGAAGATGTATGAAAAAAATGTCAGTCCGCAAGAAGAACAAGACCGCGAGGTTGCAAAGATGTATCAAAAATTGTATGATCCAAATGCTAAGTGTGGCTGGAAGGCAACTGAGGTGATGCAAGCCATGGTGGTCATGTATTAGACACGAATCAACTAATCCCCGAGCTATGCGGATCGCCTCTCGGCGGCGTCTGACTTTGGCTCCTTGCTGGTCGCCGACCCTGGCGGGCACCTCTGGATCCCGTTTTTCCTGCCTTGATGCAGAGGAGCCGTCGCAAGAGGCCGGCGATTCTTCCCTCGACCCTCCTGTTTTGTCTTCTGCAGTTCGCCGAATGAAAATGGACGAGGAACTGGCGGAAGAATTCTGGGCTGACATCGGCTACCCCACACCTGGGTCCAGGGTTTGGGAGAGGCCTTCAGTTCGTCAGGTAGGTGTTTTTTCTTCTGTGTGCAGGTCGGACAAGAGCGGAGATCCCTCGCCGACCTCGTTGGAGGGCGTGGTGGCCTCCTCTTCGAATGTGGCGGCGACGGCTGCAGCTTTCCCTCGCGGTGTCCCCGGGGTTCCTGGCCGGTCGAGGCCTCTGATCAAGGCCTGGACCGGCCGGGTCCCGCCACCTCGGTTGTCACCACTACGAACGCTGGGCGATCTTCTGCCGCGAGCATGTCTCGGCGATGGAGGCGGTTCGCCGGAGTTCCGTGAGCCCCCGCAACTCTCGGGCCAACCTGGACGGGCCGTCTCTACGCTAGCTGTTGCCGATCCGACATCGGCGGCTGCATCAGGCACGTAGGTGTATCCTGTGCGTCCACTTCGGATGGTGGATATCGGCCGTTGGCTTCGTCATATGTGGAACAGGAAGGCGCAACGGGTGAACCCTAATTTCGATCGTACCTTCGCTGCCGTCGTCGCCTCTCCTACGATGACGCGCGGCGACCCTTCTGCGACGCCGGGCATCACCACCGGCCAGCAGCCCTTGCAGCCCCCTGCTTCTTCCCAGCCGGTTTCTTCTCCGACGGGCAGCGCGCCTGGCTTCACTCCGGGTGTCTATCAACCGGTGCAGGCCGCGCAGCCGTATGGGACGCCGGGTGGTTTCGGGCCGGCGCAACAGCCTATGCAGCAGCCAGCAACGTATCAACCTCACTTTCAGCAGCCGACATCTGCATACCGGCTGAACCAGAGTGTTGCATGGGCTGGAACTATTGCTGCTGCATATAACCAGGTGACTACTGAAGAAGAACCGGCTGCTGATGCATGTATTTGTGCTGTGTCTTGACTTCTTGAGCAGCCCACGCTGTATGTAGTTTGACTATGCAATTGTTGAATCTAGCGGAATGAGGTTTATTCTATATGGGTTGGCAATGTTAGAATTAACAACGTGCTCAGCTCATGAATGCAGAACAAATGTTGGTCTGTCAATCAACATTTAGTAATCTCGGAATTCCAATCCATCATAGACGGTTAACGAACAAAGAATGGAAATGTATAGAAGATAGATTCGAAAAAAGATTAAACTGCTGGAAGGGCAAGCTAATGTCTTACGGAAGGTGGCTGCTGTTGATTAACTCGGTTTTGATGAGTTTGTCGATGTTCCTCCTATATTTCTTTGAAGTACCGGTAGGGGTACGGAAAAGATTAGACTTTTACAGATCCCGATTCTTCTGGCAAAGCGATGAGGCCAAAAAGAAATATAGACTGGCTAGATGGGATATCATGTGTAGACCAAAAGACCAGGGTGGATTAGGGATCGAGAATTTAGAGGTAAAGAATAGATGTTTCCTTAGCAAATGGCTATACAGACTATCTACGGAGACCAAAGGCATGTGGGTACAAATCTTACGAAATAAATACCTACATACTAAGACTTTGACCCAGGTGAATGCAAGGCCAACGGACTCACCGTTTTGGAAAGGGTTAATGAAGATAAAAGTAACTTTGTTTGAGCGGGTGAAGTTCCTAATTGGTAGTGGTACCTCTACTAGATTTTGGGAGGACACATGGCTAGGGGAGACGCCTCTGGCTTTACAATATCCTTCCCAACGTAAGGAGGATTATGTCGCCAAGTATTAAATTCGGTACCACTTAACATCCAGTTTAGGAGATCTCTTGTAGGGGAACGTTGGAATACTTGGTTACACCTGGTCCGTAGGTAGATGGATGTTCAACTTTCAGACGAGGCGGATAAAATTAGTTGGAAGTTAACCACAAATGGATTATTCTCTATGAAATCCATGTATTTGGACTTAATTGACTCCGGGCCATTGTAGAGATCTTTGCATATCCGGAAGATTAAAGTTCCACTCCGCATCAAAATCTTTATGTGGTTCGTCCACAAAGGAGTCATCTTGACCAACGATAATCTGATGAAAAGTAATTGGGTTGGTAACCCCAGATGCTGTTTTCGTGATCAAAACGAAACAATTAAACACCTCTTTCTCGAGTGCCCACTTGCAAAATTGTTATGGCGATCTATTCATATAGCTTTTAACATCCAACCTCTAATGAGCATAAACATGTTATTTGGGACGTGTCTTAATGGAGTAGACATACACATAGTTAAACATATCGGATAGGGATATGTGCTTTATTGTGAGCTATATGAAACACTAGAAATGATATGGTTTTTAATGGTACAAGATTCACCATTTTTTGCAGGTTATCTACAGAGTTACAACCTGAATCCATATGTGATCGTTACTCACTCATGGGGACTACATGGGGCCTATGGTTAGCATGGGCTACCTTCAGCCGATTGGGATGGCGAGTTAATAATAGGCTAGGTGTATACACATCGTAGACTGTTTTCTATCGCCAGATGTGGCGCTATACATATTTATTTTCTCCTTTTTTCCTCGGATTTTGAGCTTCCTTGGATGTTAAGACTCTGTTGCGACTTCTAATAATATGGCTGCATGCATCGACTGATGCAGAGGCCGGAGGTATTCCTCCTTTTCAAAAAAATAATCAACATTTAGTAAAATATGAAATTTCTGACTACAATTGCTTGGTGTATGCTCTGTTGGAATACATTGTAATGAGATAGGACTAGTGGTTTGAACTTCTGGAAACATGTTTTATCTCTTCTTCTGTTTCTCTTCCTCGTTACCGACCTTCTCTGTAACTCTCGATCGGTCACTCGATCGATCTACTTGTAAGCCACGACATCACTTGTATAAATAAACCTGCGGTCCGAGAAAAGGGTTCTACGCTTCCCAAACAATCTCTTATGCTCATGTTCCAAAGGTTTACATTTCCGTGTACAATTGTATAGTTGGCCGTACCTGCTTGCGCGTGAAGAGAAAAACACAACAAATTCAACTTTTTAACACTGAGGGCGGGAGGTTTGCCCAAGCTGTGTACATAAGCAGGCAGACTTGGTTTCAGTCATCCACGCGAAGGTGTAGTTGGGGCAAGATCAAGTTTCAATGAGATGAGAAATATAGTGAATGGCTCGGACCGAGTTATCTAGCGCTTCCTCTGTGGCCAAAGGTCAGACCATACTCAACTGATGATGGTGGATTAGCAGTTGTAAGTTGAGAGCCATGCTCGGTTCCTGTGTATTGTATTGATATTTTGTAACCTGAAGGTGCCTCTCCAATGGGTCATTGCCTGGCTTAAGCCACAACCGTGTGGTGTAAGTCTTGTATGAACGAACAGAATCTCTCGTAACAGCCCACATCGTGAGTGGACATCGTAACAGCCTATCTGTGGCTGACAACGTCAATTTTACTAGTTGTTAGATGTCGGCCAGATGTGGACCATCGGCTATGAAAAATAGAAATGATACAAAACTTATATCTGGGCCTATACGTGCGGGGTTGGCAACCTCGGAGTGATTGAAGGGAAACGGTAACGAGAGCATATGTGATCGAGCTCAGACGAGCACTTCCGGATGTAAGCAGGCCGTAAGGATATAAAAAGGATTCAGCGCAAGTATAATATTATATTCTTGCTTAGTTGTAAGATAGAGAAGAGGAGAGAGAAGAGAAGCAACGGCAACACGTGCTTCAAGAAGCATTGTGAGAGAACAAGGTGGGTCATATAGTGATAAACTAGTAAGGACATATAGCTAACTATTTTATGTGTCGGCTCTTAGGTTGGTTGTAGATGACATGTGGAGTAGATATAGCCAGCAGTTGGCTCTATTATTAACCATGCTCTTATATGTGCATTTTTTATGAAGGCTGAAGGTGGGATGATATCTCTCGAAAGGAAGTAGCTGGCTATACTATTAACCATGCTCTTACCAAAAGATAGACTTGCTGCTGTAGGCTGGCAGTGTTGTCTATTGTGGAGCGAAGGTTTTTCTTATATTTGTGTGGAGGGTGGTGGGAGTTTATACGACGCAAGATCAAACATGTTACAATCTTGGTGGCTTAGTTGCATGCCTTTGTTAACATGGGCATAGTTGCCAGGTTCCCGGGTCGTTGGGATCCCCAGGGACGGGAACGCGGGTCGAGGATTGCTGGGTGGCTGATTGTAATGAACGCATGGGCATAGTTGCCAGGTTCCCGGGTCATTGAAATCCTGAGGGACGGGAACACGGGTGGAGGATTGCCGGGTGGCCCACAGTAGGGAACTATCTGGGTATACATCTTTTGACTGAACCAATTGATAGGTGGACGTGCCCCAAACAATTTGGGAATGTTGACACCGGAACAATACAATAGGTCAAGGAACGCGACCCTCCTCAATTTGGGAATGATGTCCTTTCTACGCACTATTTTTTGTTCTTTGTTTTACAAACTCAAACATCCTTCTTGTAGAGAATATATAGGAGTTACATTTTGTTTATTGGAAGATGACATGAAGGAAGGGAATGTGTGAAAATATCCCACAAGTTTTCACAGCAGAAAGTTATTTACTCGCGCACCAACCTGTGGTCGAAAGGTTAGGAGGACAGTGGTAACCCTAGCCCACCAGGTATCAAGTCCTAGACTTGACGCTTGCGCTCACATTTCTTGGTTTTATTTAAGGCTTTCCAGTCATGTGCGTTCAGTCAGACTAAACATTCCAGTTGACTACGAAGACGTCTGTGGCGACTTCGTCAATCTACAAATTATATGCTAACTCAGTTTCTTGGAGGTGTTCATAGAAGTAGAGTATGTGTTTGTGCATTCATAAAGGTAAGTGTATGTGCATATGTATGAGCATATGTGTTTGTACTGTGTTAAAAATGTTATTTACTCCATATAATTTTCGCGTACGTACTATTTCCACATTTCAATCAAGTTCCCGGATGGACAGCCCTGTGGCACATACCAGGGCAGCGGGAAGCCGGCCACCACGTCTGCGTCGTGAGTCGTGACATCCATGCCAGCCATCACCGTTCTCGGGCACCGCGTCCACACGTCCACACCAGCCGTCCGCACTGCCATGCATCGTGTTCGCAGAATGCACGTGCGCACCAGCCGCCGGTACGGATCTATGATCAGCGCTTGAACCTCCTCGAGCTGTCGTTTTAGTCGAAGGTGGAAGGACGATGCCATGGATTCTAGGTATGTATCAACTCTATCTAGTTCGCCTTCCATTTCTTCGCAAGTTAAGGTCGAGATCCGGTAACGGGTGTCGCTGAATCGGAGCTACTATGAACATGTGCATGGAGTAAACCTCACCAATCTCCCTACTTCCCTG
>NC_041384.1:767257937-767261942 GCF_002162155.2 Triticum dicoccoides | reverse complement strand
AAATCGAGCATGCATGGTACGCATTCCTCTCCTGGTTTGAGATTATAGTAGAAAAACTGATGAAAGAGATCTTTGGACTGATGAACTGATGTTTACTTCAAAACTGATGTTTCAGGTGTTTGTCGGTTCAAGTTATTGTAGTAGAAAAAGAGATCTTTGGACTGATGAAAGAACTTCAACTCATGAATCTGAATCTCTACAGTTGGCATTGCTTGAAGCGCATGCTGACTTTTAGGCTCGGAGGAGCAGGAGAGCTAGTCTTTATATAAGTTAACCCTACCGGCTTGGTTTACTTATATTATGGCATGTCTTCTTTTTGCACTA
Organism: Triticum dicoccoides; assembly: GCF_002162155.2. Lineage (NCBI taxonomy): Eukaryota > Viridiplantae > Streptophyta > Magnoliopsida > Poales > Poaceae > Triticum > Triticum dicoccoides. The sequence continues at coordinate 767,261,618 of NC_041384.1, read as the reverse complement.
AACTTAGATTGTGTTTTGTAATAATTTTTCATAGAATAACTTGTCCCGATTGCATGAACTATATACTCCAGTAGGCTCTAGAGCATTCTAGCAGATCTATTAACCAAACTTTGTAGTGTACGCATGACTAGGTAAGAATATTTCTTGAAATATCTGGAGTGTAAATTGAGCCGTTGGTGAGCTTCTTTAAAAATTCATTTAGTCACATGTGTCTTGCAAGGTTTAGAATAAGTTATCAACGTGTGTATGCTATGTGCTTTCTACTAAAATAACTCCAGTGGATATTATACTCTTCCATATATACAGTTTTGATTATTTGATTGCTAGCATGCATATGCAAAAAAATACACTTTGACACTTACAGAATAAGACACACCAGTTGTTTCTTCGACTGTTCACACCATACACTGCTAGCAAAGGCAATTTCATATAGAAACAATGGAGAATGGCGTATTTTTGTCACTTAACGGTGCTTGAGTCTAACTTTGACCTATAAACTCTGATGATTTTCGTGATCCCATCCGGTTTGAGTGGCTTTAGCCAGGACGTGGTATGGTTTTGACTCACACCATACATGGTGCCATTGTTAATTTGATCGCTGATCGTTTATGATGGGAATGATTGAGTCAGGATCATGCATGCTCCGCCACGCCTACACTGTCACTATCATGTTTTTGTTGTTGCCCGTGTTGCTACCGCCGTCTCTGGGGAGCTAGCCGTTCGGGGTAGTCCACTTGGCTTCGTGTACAAGTAGCTAGCAGCTGAACCACTTAAACATTGCATCGATGGAAATGACATTGACCATCAATGGGCAACTCAGGACACCATCAAGTTGCATTGGCAGCTGGTACCGAAGATTGGCACCCTTCGTCAAACAAATGTCTTGCAAGGTTCAAAATAAGTTGTCAACGAGTGTATGCTCATTGCTCTGTACTTTGCAATGAATAGCAGCTGATAGTAATTACTGATGAATAAAGAAATATAGGGAATATTAGTACTTTTGCATACATACAATTTCGATTATTTCATGTGTTGGCACGCGTAGACTCCAACTTAGGCTCTTAGACGAGACACTGCTGATTTTCATTAAACAGGCGCCCTTTTATCGTGGTACGTCAGAGCACCGAAAACATGTGAATATATAAGGTTCAACAACTAGTCACACAAAATGCAACCGAACATAAACGCTGGCCCACACTAACAGAATGAGACACATGAGTGGTTCACTTTACCCCATTGGTCACCCAACAGTGGTTGCTTCTTGAATGTTCACACATTACACAGCTAGCAAAGCCTTCCACACTCATCCGTTGCTTTAGTCGATTTGGTCTCTAACTCTTTTTTTTTCCATTCCCACCTTGTTTGAGTCGCTTCAGTTGTGCATCAAAAAAGAAAGCGCCTTCAGTTACAACAGACAACGTGGCATAGCTTTGACTCGCACTGGACACGGCGGCACTGTCTGACCGCTTACCTCACCGCCCAGATCGAAGTTGACTTTGATGTGAAGAAATAATGGGCCAGGATCATGCATACTCTGTGAAGTCAAATGGTCACCATCATGTTTCTTGTTGCTGCCACTGTGGTCCTTGTCGTCATCTCCGTTGAGTCCGTCGAGGTAGTTCACCCGCGCCTCGAGTGCAAGCAGCTGGCACACAAGCCACATGAGGGTGGTTTCTAAGGCCAGCGCTCAGGGTGCCACCGTCAGCTATCCACAGCACTAGGTAGTGGCCTAAGCGAGTCTCCCTAATGGTCGCACCATGCAGCATCGCCAAAGCAGAAGCCGACACCAGTCTTCGCGCAGCAATGGTTAATCCATAAGACCTATTACTCCATCCTGGTTTATTGGTCTCCTTAGTATTTTGTGTCAAATTTTGATCATGAATTTCATTAAAAAAATGTTAATGCATGTCACAAAAAATAGTCTCATTGAAAACTGTGTTCAAATACGAATCCAACGAGAAAAACTGATGACATGCGTTAACATTTTGTCAGTTAAATCTATGGTCAAATTTTGACATAAAATATGAAATGACCAATAAACCAGGACGGAGATAGTAGTAGCCATGAGGCTGGTACAACACTTGTGACGTACTCAACGACGAGGAAGAAGATGATGATGCTGGTGCTCCGGAACAAAGCTAGACGAGGAACTGCTGTGGCTGGCTGCTGGTGAGCATTGTTTGCAGCGTAGGGGTAGAAGACGGCAAGGTGGCCTGCCAGAATGGTCAGTAGCGGCGACACCACAGACAGGCCACCCATTGTTGAGGTGAGGTTAGGGAACTGGCACCTGGCATAACCATCTCCGATGATCGTACTGCTAGTACCAAAAACAGGCTGCATTCGATTGAAAAACAATATGTGAAATACATGTCAACAACTAAGCTAAGTAATGGACTACTTAACATGTCATTCTCTAACATTTCTATCCTCAGCTAAGTAATGGAGTAATGGAGTAATCTGGATTGATCAAGTTACATTTCTATCCTCAGCGATGATGCCGAAAACAAAGGTCTGCACACCAAACAAGCAGAGAAGAATGGTAGGCATGCACCAACCTGCAGAAGCAGCCATACCGAATTGCAGGTAGCTGCTGCTTTTATGTAGTGGTGTTGGATGATGTGTGGGTCGTCTTCCTGGCTCATGGAGGATAGTATTGAGATCTTTGCTTTGCTGCTACTACATAATATTTAGTTGATTACCTAACTATTTCGGATTCATTCAATGCCTGGTTATGATTACTACTATGTTGCGTCCTATTCTTGCCTTCTTGGTGACGGGCAGATCGATGAACATTATCTATGTACAACAAAATATCAAATATCAAGGACTAACGAACTTATTATATGCGGATTCAAGTTTTCTTTTCTTCTAAAGATAAAAAAGGAAAACATGATGACGATGATATTATTCACTATGTTTCTTTTCTCATGTTTTTACTTTATTCAGTTGGCTAGTCGGTGCAGAGAAAAATAAAATAAAAACCCATAAATAAGGCCATGCAAAGAACAGCCAAACCCCTCCTTGCTAGATGTCGTTGTCCAGCTCGCATCTCCTCACAACAATCCTCTCTCCTGCAACGAAATAATGCTTCGCTTCCTTCTCCTCCTCATTCCCAATGAAGTAGTGCTCGGTTGCTATGCATCTACAAGTTTAAGGTCGAAGCAATTTTTTAACAACACATGAGCTAACTATGCAATTGTACGACAGACAACAGACGCACATATTGCTCAAACTAGTAGCTTCAGGATACACTAATGGAGGAGCGAGGATCGTGACGGATCGCCTCTCCTGCTCCTGCTCCCGCTCCCGCTCCCGCTCCACCCTCCTCGCCGGCCTCCCCGCCAGATGCCTCCACCGAACCCTCTCCGGCCACCAAACACCCTCCGGCCGCCCATGCGCCGGTCCTAACTGTCGCTCCTCCACCCTCACCGTTCTTTGATCTGCCCTATGTCAAGGCCGGGCAGGTCATGCTCCGCTGCTTCCTAGGCTGTGGCAATGCCATGGGCGTGGAGTTTGAAGATGACTGCTGCTACTACCTCCCTCGACATCACCACCCCGGACCTTCACCTCGCCTCGCCGCTCTACCTCACCTTCAGCTACTCCAACCGTCACCTCAACACCACAGTCATGGCTGCTCTGCTCCAGGCCGTTCTGGGTGGCTCTGCTGCCCATTTCTTCGTC
>NC_041384.1:767249588-767257469 GCF_002162155.2 Triticum dicoccoides | reverse complement strand
GAGATCATCCTTGCCCAAGCCCCACTCCATTTCCGCAACTACTCCTTCTCCTTTGCTAGAACCTTGCCACCGCTCCCGCCTCCTCCTCGCTCTACGGCAACATGCATGACTCTTGCTCAGCTTCTCTATCGTGGGTTTGTCACGGTAGATGTCCTTGTGAAAGGACTTAGTCGTGGAGCCATGGCTATGGGTTAGCTTAAAGTGGTTAAACCGGACAAGGAGACACGTGGAGTTTTATACTAGTTTGGCCCCTTCAAGGAAGGTAAAAATTTACGTCTAGTTGTGATTGGTACTGCTAGGGTTTCGAAGGCCAGGGAGCGAATCCGCTTTGTCTGGCTCTCGAGTTGTTGTCTGTCCCTAAACCGCCGCCGGGTCGTCCCTTTATATACATAGGTGGACGCCCGGCGGGCTACAGAGTCCCGAAGCCGGATCATAAATGTGTCCGGTTCGGTCTCTATCCTCCCTATCTTACAATAGAAGTTACATGACTAGGTCGGTTTATATTTACAAGCTTTAACCCGCCTTTGGGCCTTGGGCCTTCGTAAAGCGCCATCATCCTTGCATCTTCATGGGCTTCTAATATTCAAGGAGTTAACCCGGCTATGCAAGGCCGGTTTACATCCAGTAGTAATATCCCCAACATTAGGCCCCAGATTGGTTTGAACTTGTTGATGTCAATCTTCTACACTTAGAAAAAATCTTCCCTCATATCTTCACCTTGATCTTGTAAACCGCCATGACGTCATACTTCAAGATTATGATAAACCGCCCTGACGTCACCTATCCGTTGATGTCGAAGATTACCTTCATTTAATGTGTATTCAGTCACCGAGGCGACACCTTTATTAATTTATCCATTTTTTGGGCTCCTCGATTGCCGCACTTGCCGTTTTATCGCTTCGCCTTATAAATAGGGGCAGAAGGCCCCTTTCTTTTCCTTCCGCTATCCTTTCATCCCTTCTTCTTCCTTGCGACGTCTCTGCACCTGAGCGCCGCCGTCATCACCAAGCCTCGCCTCTGCTTCATCGTCGGCCGCTGCATCAACCTGTTCCCACCAGAGTTCCGCAGCACACCTCCACTGCTTCCGCAGCCGCAGTAAATCCTTCCCCCCTTCCTTTCTAGATCCGTTAGGGTTTCCCTGCTCTTCGCGGTTCTTGAAGTTCATCGGAGCTTTTGGTGCTGTTCTTTCTTGGCCTGTAGATGAATGCTTTGCACTTATCGTATCCCTTGCCGTGGCTAACCTTCTGTTACCACCATAAATCCTTATGCGCAAAAGCTGATGTAGTCCTTCATAAACTGTTTCGGGTCTTACCCTTTTTAGGTCAAAATATTTTTGCTTTTCTGTCTTACCTTAGATCCGAAATTTTCATATGTCTCTGTGAAATCTGTTTCTCCTTACGCCAACATAGGCGGTTTAACCTTGTATAAGCAATCTATACCATTAGCCCTCTGATAAACCAGAGGAGCATTTTACCTTCATAGTTATACTCCGGTTTAACAGTGTCTGAGTACTCCTGTCCTGGTATTACCTTTTATCCCTTATTGCATTGGTCTCCGGTTTATGCCATTTCATATATCAGTACGTTTCTTACTCCATTGTATCTTGTATATCATCATGAGTGATTTATAAACCGGCCTTTTATTTTCAGCTTGTTTGTTTCACAATGGCCAAACAATTCACTGCTTGCAACTGGTTTCTTTCCCGGGTCACTGAGACTCAGTTGAATTAGATGGTCAGCATCGGCTCCTTGCCTAAGAAAACTGAAATTAAATGGCGAGTTCCAGGAACAGAAAATCCTCCAACACCAAGGCAGGGCGAGGTGGTGGTCTTCGTTGACCACATAAGCCATGGCTTCAAACCGCCAGGGTCAAAGTTTTACCAGGATGTACTTGCCAATTTCCAACTCCATCCCCAAGACATTGGGCCCAATTCAGTATGCAACCTATGTAACTTCCAGGTTTTCTGTGAAGTGTACTTACAGGAAGAACCAACTGTAGAACTGTTCCGGGACTTCTTTCACTTAAACCGGTGCACAGAGTTTGTAAATGGCCCGAACACTGAACTTGGTGGTGTCTCGATTCAAAAGCAGAAAGAGGTTGAGTTTCCTCACACCAAACATCACAGCCACCCAAAGGAATGGAACCAAACTTGGTTTTATTGCATAGACACTTCGCCTGAAGATGAAAATCCCCTTCTAGGCTTTCGTGATCACCGTCTCTCCAACACCCATCCGATGCCGCAACGCTTAAGCTCCGCCGAAAGGGTGTAATATGCCCCTCAACTCGCCAAACTCCGGGCCTTTATGGCCAACGGTTTAACAGGTGTGGATTTCGTGCGCTGTTGGATATCTTGGAGCATCTTGCCTCTAAGCCGGCGTCCCGGTTTAATGTGTGAATATACCGGTGAGGTTGACGACCCTCAACGCCATTGCAACCTTCAATTATCCGATGAAGAAGTCACTGAAGGTGTAAAGAAAATTCTGAATGAATCGGAACTGGTCTGTAGTCAAACCAGTTCGAGTCCCTTCTATGCCAAGAACAAACCGCCTGTTGTAAGCATTATACTTCCTTTTCATCTTTAATATTTTTATCTTGTGCAACCTGTAATCCTTCTTCTATGTATGTATGTATGTATAGGGTGATGACCCCTTCTGGAAACGGAAAACCGTAGAAAAAGCGGTAAAACCAACTGGGGACAAAGCAGTCAAACCATCTCGCCCAAAAACCACAACTGTCAAACGGACGTCAAAACGGAAAACGACTGACCGGATCAACATGGAGCTTGATGATGACACTGATGATCCGGAAGTTGAGGTAGAACTTGACTCACTTGGCTCTCTTTTCATGCATCTCATTAACAATGATATTCCACAGGAGGACGTAGAAGGCAGTCAAGCTGATGATGTAGAGGTAATTACCCTTTCCTCCGGTTCAGACTCTATGCCAACACAAAAAACCCGCCAAGCAGTCCGGAAAGTAAGCTTTTCTCATCCTCTTGCTCACTTGGATCCAACATTTATTTTGAAGACTCGACAGCATGAAGCTCGCCAGACAACCCGACACAGTGGCCAACAGGTCACTTCAGCCGGTTTACCTGATACCCCGGTTCGGAAGCGCCGGTCTGAGGTCTCTCCTACTTCTGACCATTCTTACCCCAAGGCAGGTTATTTCAGACAACCTCTTAATCCGTCCGATTCAAATTATCAGGTGACACCTCCCTCCTCCTCTAGTGAGTCGACAGCAACTCAACTCCCTCCTCTGAAAACTGTGGCCGGGTAAGTTGTTAAACCTTTTCCTTCAATACATCATAGTACTTGAATAAGATATTGATCATTTTCTATTTTTGTTTGCAGGGCCAAAGCCAGACCCAGCAAGAAAGCTCGGGTTACCAATCCGCCCGAAGACCCGGCCACTTTTGAAGAAGAAACCAGAGGTGAACCGGAACGAACTTGTGAACCGGAGGGCCTTCATCCTGAAGCTGCCTCTGGCGAACCGCCCCTTCAAGGCCAAAATACCAATGAACCAGCTGACGCTGAACCTGCCACACCTGACGTTGAACCGGCAGAGCGAAACCGGTCTAGTCCGGTGAGAAATGATGATACTCCATTGTCACCAGCCAAACATACTGAAGGTCAAGGAGACGATGTTATCATTACTGGAATGGGTCATAGCTCTCCTGGCCATCCCGTCATCTTGGCTCAGCATAGTGCCAAAGAAGAGCAAGTTGCTAGGGAAAAAGGCAAATGGAGCAGCGATTTATCAAGCTATGCTCATCTTAACGCTGAAGAGCTTCACTCTCGCTTCTTGAACCGTCTGCACTCAAATCGGGACTATGAGGCCGGTTTGGTGAACTTGATGAAAGAGCGATATGAGGTAAATTCCTCTCCCTTTCTTTATTGATTTATAGCTCAAACACTATCCCAAGTAGCCCCCAAGGGCCGTTTTATGATGTTAATCATAAACCGGGTCTTTGTAACAGTTCAAGTTTCTCATCGTTGATCCTCACAATGGCAGGTCTCTAAGAAGAGACAAGACTTATCTTTTAACAATTAAAGAACTTTCTGCAGCATAGCCCCCAAAGGCCGGTTTAACTTGGTAAATTAACCCGGATTTTAATCCATACATCCGTTTTAGAACAGACGCACATTAGCCCCCAAGTGTCAGGGATAATGCTTGCATTGTTCTGGAGACTTGTATAAAATGTAGCACTTTAGAGCAAATAGGCATTAGCCCCCAAGTATGAAGTGCATAACTTGTTATACGCTTTGTACTTAGAACATATATAACATGTTGCTTAAAAGAACTTCAATGTTGCAGGCTGAACTGAGAGGCAAAGATGCCCGAAACTCTGACTTGCAAGAGAATGTAAAGTCACAACAAGCAGAGGCTGCCAAAGCCAAAGAGGAGCTGACCCAAGCCCTGGCCGTAATGGAAAAGCTGAAGGAAACTTTCACCAGAGACCGTGCTAACTGGGAATCCGAAAAGTCCGGGTTAACCAAAAGAGCTGAAGACGCCTAGGCAGCCCTGAAACCAGTTGTAGATGAACTAGCTGGTTTGAAACGCCAAATCAATGCTATGACTTCTGCTATCTTTTGTGTTTTGCGCAAGTCAATGAACTTTACCACTGACCAGAATGTTGATAAAAATCTTTGGCAGGCGCTCGGATCGCTCATCTTGGTACAGACATGTGGATGAAGCTCAAAGCGGCATATACATTGGTTGAACAGCTGTACTCTGGGTCTCAGCGGGCTATTTGCATGGCAACTTACAACAAACCGACACCAACTTTGATTAAAGAAACACTTGAGAAGTTGGCCATGTTACCAGCCCGTATTGCCGAATTGAAGAGGGCAGCTGCCAGGTCCGGAGCTTTAACGCACTTATTCGAGCCAAAGCCTGGATTCCAGACCTTGAAGCTGATGATATCATTAAAGGATACCCAGGTGTGAAGGAATATGGTTCAAACTTTGATAACGATGACCTCCAGCGGCTGACTAAATAGATGCGGCCAGTAGCCAGCAAACTGGCCGATGACACAGACTTGTCCCATTTTCAACCGTTTTATGACGCTGAAGGGAAAAGACAGCCGACCGACATCCATGAAGTTGAAGAACTTGTGCCTCCGATTCGTAAGCACACTTATGCTCCTGATATTAGCCCCTCCAATCTTATCCATGAGGAAGCAGTATTTCAATCTTTAACTGGAATCGATTGGTCGACGGTTGATTTCCAGCATCTAGGGAGTGATGAAGAAGTGCCCACACCAACTGACCCTCAACCATCAAACCGTCCAGACGAAGCGTCCTAAATCGGTCGCCGGTTTACTGGCCACTGTGTGCCGACCTTGTGAAAAACAATTATGCCATTAGAGCCGCGTTGAAAGCTTCTTGTAATAAGATAGCCAAAACTCCGTTATTTGTCATGCCATCGAGCATGTTTTGTAATGCCGCATGACAACTTTTGCCACCTTTTGAGATATATTTATACATAACCCATGATAAATTGTGTTCCTGGGTACAACAACTTAAAAGTATCTAGCGGTTTACCGCTAGACGGGTCATAATGTCCAGGAAGTATAAAATACATAGATGAAATAATCGAAGTGTTTGTACAAAAAGCAATATACATAACATACCTCATTGGTTGACCAACGGTGTATACGGAAAAGGTGTTAATACCAATCCGGAACGTTGATAACCCCATCTTTGTAATGCCGGTCTATATATTAAACCGGACCGGGATAAGTACTGGGTTTTCCTTATAACACCGGTGGTTTAGTCAAACCAGACTGAGTCAATAAACACCGGTTTATAATTGATCATGTGCCGACAACTTGTAGTTGAAAAGCAAGCCGGGTCAAGGACGCCAGTTTATCAAAAAATACTTATGAATTTCAACAAATAAAATTCAAAAAGGAAAATATGCAAGGCTTTTTACGAGCTGCCAGGCTCCAAATCGAGGCTTTTCATGGGCTGCGAGGCCTCTGAGTTAAACCATTTAACAAAGCCTTTTAAGATGGGCCTCCAATTAACCAATCATCGTGTTAACTTTGACAAGTTCAGAGTCTATAAAAGATTGACATGTTAAATGTTCGATGGGTCATACCAGGATTACCTGGACAGGAGTGGCTTACTTGATGAAGGTAGGTTAACTCGGGTTTTTAGGTGAATACACCAGGCTTCCAAGCCGTGGCTTGATAGCCAATTACAAGGGTCCTTTCAAACTCTTTGTTGATTTGCAAAAAGAGCCCCCATGTAACTTTGTGAGATGTGCTCAGTGTGTGCCCATGTTTGAGTTTGTGCTTTGTGCAACACTCTCTTTGGCTCCACATATTGTTCTTGTGTGGCCAAAATGCCTATCAAGAGGTGTAGCTATGGTGTGATGACAACCAAGCCCCCTAGTGATATCCCTTCGTGGTTTCAAAACCGATCAAGAGGTGTAGTTGTAGTTCAAATATGACCAAGCCCCCTAGTGATTTTTTTATATCCGTGCAACTGCTAAGACCGGATTAATAAAAACTCCGCTTTGTCAGTAAACTCGTATAACACACATAGGATGTAAAAAGAACAGATACCCCGCTTATAACGGAGGCTCCGGTTTATTATATGATATATACACTGTCATAAATATGTACAGATGATGAGCCTATGGCTTCAAGTATAGTAAGGCCGAAGGAGAGCTATGTTCCATGGCCGCTTGGTCTCCTCCTCCGATTGACATGAGTCTTTGTGCTCTCGAACATCAATGAGGTAGTAAGACCCGTTATGCAGATTTTTGCTAACCACAAAGGGTCCTTCCCAAGGTGGGGATAATTTGTGCATATCTGTCTGATCCTGGATGAGCCGAAGCACCAAATCGCCTTTTTGAAAGGTTCTGGTTTTAACCCGGCGACTGTGATAGCGTCGGAGATCTTGTTGATAAATCGCCGATTGTGCTGCTGCAAGATCACGGTCTTCATCCAGCAGGTTCAGAGAATCTTGACGTTCCTTCTCATTATCAGCTTCAACATACACTACTAGGGAAAACCTTATACACAGAATCTTAGCAGCAGCGCGGTCTAAAAACAGACGCTACTGCTAATTAGCAGCAACGAGCTTTAGAAAAGAGCGATGCTAATGACTGAGTAGCAGTAGCGCTCTAGGTGAAAAGAGCGCTACTACTATAATTGCCACGGTGTTGCCTCCAGGCTAGATATAGTAGTAGAGCCCTTCCCGTGGACGTGCTACTGCTAAAGAACTTAGTAGCAGCGGTTTTGCTCAAAACTCGCTGCTGCTAAGTATGACCGCAACTAATTAAGTTTAGTCCCATACTGCTAAGCGAACAAGGTGTTTACCACCTTAAATATGTTGCTTCTCAACCTATCTCGAGCACTTGGTCTTCATTGAACTATATGTGTATGATTTGTGGTTGCAATATGAATCCTCGCCTGTACCTATACAGGTACAGTGAGGATTCATGTTGACTATTTAAATTATACACAAAAAGATCAATGATGACCAATGTATATTTTTGATGTTTTTACTAAAGAAAAGAAATAACTGCTTCCATTAGCAGTAGCGGTTTTCCCCAAAACGCGCTGTAGATAAGTTAGCTATAGCGTGTTTTCTGTACGTGCGCTACTGCTAGTTCGAGTTAACCACCCCCCGCATCAAAATTTCGCTAAGTCCTCCTTTCCCTCCCCACCGGCCTATTCCTCTACTCCCTGCCGCCGCCGCCCGAGCCCGAGCGCGCCTGCGCCCTCACCGCCGCCGCCGCCGCCCGCCCTCAACCTCACTGCCGCCGCTCTCGACCATACTGTCGCCGCCCTCGACCTCACCGCCGCCGCCCTCGACCGAGCCCGCCGAGCCCGCCGCCTAGGACTGCCGCCCTCCCGATCCCGAG
>NC_041384.1:767243994-767249502 GCF_002162155.2 Triticum dicoccoides | reverse complement strand
CACCCCTCCCCAACCCCCTCTCTCTTTGCTTAGTTAGTAGATGATTTTAGTAGTAGTAGATGTTAATTTAGGGTTCATAGATAATGATTTTTAGAAGTAGTGGATATTAATTACTAGTAGTGATGGTAAACTAGTTGTATAATTAGCAGTAGTACATGTTAATTAGTAGTAGATGTAGTAGTTAGATGTTAATTAGTAGTAGTAGATGTGCTAGTTTCTTTCTATTTATAGTAAGTTTATATTTAGTAAGAACTAGTTGAATTAATAGAACTAGTTTAGTTTTAGTTGAACTAGTTAAGTTTTAGTTGAACTAGTATAGTAAGTAAATTAATAACTAGTTGAACTACTTCATTTTTAGAAAGAACTAGTTTTTTTCTTTTTATAATAAGTTTATATTTAGTAAGAACTAGTTGAATTAATAGAACTAGTTGTACATGCCATATTTGGTGTTATTTTTTAGTTTAAGCAATTATTTCATGTTTTGGTTACACCTCCGAGTGGCCTATGTTTTGCCGGAGTGTTGATTAATTTCCGTTCTGGCAAATTTCAGGCGCTCGATATGTCCTTTTTTAGCAAAGGTCATGCCGGATTTTTCCGTGAATTCTGGCATGACTTGTTCTAGAATATGTACAAGTTTAATCTTTGAATTATGAACGTAGGAAATGTCGTACTCGGACGACGACAGTCTCCCGGGGGAGTGCAGTTGGTGCCACTATGATCGAGGTATGTGCGACAGGTTCGTTTAGCTGGATGAAGATCGGCGCTTCAGCATTAAGCTCGAGGAGACCTTCGATGTTGAAACGGTACACAACAACGGAAGTGTTTTTTTCATAATTAAGCATGACTTCAACTATTTCAACGTCTAATTTTCATCTTTTACAATTCGACTAGCTTATCCCATGCCATGCAAGACGCTATGTCTTGGAGAGGATGGGTTTTGAAGACCATGAAAATTTTCAAACAAAGAAAATACACCTAAGGACCCATCATGATATCGATTTTGAAGTAAATCTTTATAATTCTCAGAGCGTAACCCATTTTGGTTGCCAAAATTGGGAAGCACTTTGCAAAATGTATGGTTTTTATGAGGGTATGATTGTCAGCATGGATCTTGGTGATCCTGACATCGTGCAAGACAATATGGACATTTGGGTCCTTGTTGATACGCTTCCGATTCTACCGCAATGTGAGTTTCTCAAACATAGTTATTAACTAATTTATATTGTTTATTTCAAAATAGTTGACAGCTTATTTTGAATCTTCAAAGAATGTGCAGAAGATGGTAGACAAAACCCACTACACTGATGGCTCCGAATTAACTTATAAGGAGAAAAATCATCTGATTGCTTATTGTACTTTTTTTGAGAATTACAATACCTATTATCGATCTCCTCCAAATTATGGTGAATACGTGCCACTAGTGCACGTGTTGAACCACGATAACTTCTATGGAGATACCCTGGTAAGATATTTTACTATTACGACATCCGTGCATCTTTTGCATACTTCTAAAACTAGTACATCATTGCTAACTAAGAAGTTATTACTATGTTTTTCAACAGAAAATCCCGATGGATTGTGTGCCTCATCTGATGTATTACAATGGTCGCCTTGAAGTTCTGAACCTACAACTAGGTCATCCTACCGATCTCACCTGTGCATATCGAATTTCTGAAACCGGTGAACACATGCTAATCAAAGAGTGGAAAAAATGTTTGGACATTCGTAAGGAGGTTCTTGGAAGCAACATTAAGCGAAAGGCAAGAATTGGAGACAGGATTCATTCTCCATAATGGAGAGCGAGGGGCTATCTTGTTTTTTGCTATTTTACCTTAGAGAATATAGTAGGTCCTAAGAGAATGTAGTAGGTCCTATGAGGTACAATATATTTATTATGTGATACAATGTGTTAGAGTTGAAGATGTGAGGAGTACTTGTGATTACGACTAGTGACCAATGATATGATGATGATGATGATAAGTTGTTAATGATATGATGATGATGATATTTATTATATCATTGGGTGAAAGAACCGCGGATTAGTTTCAAGTGGATGTCTGTCCACTTGAAACTAGTCCACACGGTTCTTTCACCCCGTGATGTAATAACTCATTATGATGTAAAAACAATTTGTAAATTCCTGTTGTATGAAAATTTGTGTAAAGGTGTACGAATACAACATGAAATAAAAAAGAAATAAAATACGAAATAATAGTAGCAGCGCGGGCAGAGAGAAGCGCTACTACTAATTACCAGCAGGGATCCTCCTGGAACTCGCTGCTACTAAGTCGATTTAGCCGTAGCGTGGGTGGAGGCACGCTACTGCTATTCGTTAGCTGTAGCGCCTTATCAGTAGCGCACCACCCCGCGCTATTGATAGGTCTAAAACCCGCGCTTCTGCTAGCTTTTTCCCAGTAGTGATAGGCTATCACACGGGGCGAGTCATGACGGATGTCACTAGGAAGAACTGCCTCCGCTCCATAAACCATGAAGAAAGGTGTGTAACCCGTAGACCTATTGGGTGTGGTGTTGATGCTCCATAACACAGAAGGTAGCTCCTCAACCCAACAACCCGGTGTCCGCTTTAAAGGAACCATAAGCCTGGGTTTGATACCTCATAGAATTTCTTGACTTGCTCTCTCTGCTTTACCATTAGACTGGGGGTGAGCCACCGATGCTAGATCGAGCCAGATGTGCTCACGTTGACAAAATTCTTCCATCTCCCCTTTTGACAGGTTAGTACCATTATCAGTTATAATGATGTGTGGAAAACCAAACCGGAATATCACCTTTTTGATGAATTGAACCGCCGTGGCTGCATCACACTTGCTGACTGGCTCTGCTTCCACCCATTTGGTGAATTTATCAACTGCTACTAACAGGTGGATCTTTCTGTCCTTGGATCGTTTGAAGGGTCCAACCATATCAAGCCCCAAAGTCGCAAACGGCCAAGTTATTGGAATCATCCTCAACTCTTGGGCCGGAATGTGGGCACGGCGGGCGAATTTTTGACAACCGTCACATCTCTTAACTAAATCCTCCGCATCAGCATGCGCTGTCAACCAGTAAAAACCGTGGCGAGAAGCTTTAGCAACCAAAGACTTTGAACCGGCGTGGTGACCGCAATCCCCTTCATGGATTTCTCGCAAAATCTCACAACCCTCTTGAGGAGATACACAACGCTGAATTTCTCCTGAAACACTATAGCGATGTAACTCCCCATTGAGTATGGTCATGGATTTGGAACGCTGGATAATCTGTCGAGCCAATGTTTCATCGTCTGGTAACTCGCCCTGGTTCATGTAAGCCAGATATGGGATTGTCCAATCCGGTATGGCATGCAAAGCTGCCACCAATTGAGCCTCCGGATCAAGAATGGCCAAATCTTCTTCGGTTGGCACCTTGACTGACGGATTATGCAATACATCAAGAAAGACATTTGGCGGGACCGGTTTACGCTGGGAACCAAGACGACTTAAAGCGTCCACCGCTTCATTATTCCGCCGGTCTATATGGTCCACCTGATAACCCTTAAAGTGACCAGCCACTGTATCCACCTCTCGCTGATATGCAGCCATGAGTGGGTCCTTAGAATCCCAAGTGCCAGACACCTGTTGACCCACTAGATCTGAATCGCTGAAGCACTTAACCCGGCTTAGATTCATCTCCTTAGCCATCCGAAGACCGTGGAGCAAAGCCTCATATTCAGCTGCATTGTTAGTACAAGGGAACATTAAACGGAGGACATAACAAAACTTGTCACCTCGTGGGGAAGTTAGTATGACTCCAGCCCCCGAGCCCTCCAACTGTTTGGACCCATCAAAATGAATAGTCCAATATGTATTATCTGGTTTCTCTTCATGTGCCTGTTGAAGGAAATATGCCCTAGAGGCAATAATAAAGTTATTATTTATTTCCTTATAATCATGATAAATGTTTATTATTAATGCTAGAATTGTATTAACCGGAAACATAATACACATGTGAATACATAGACAAACAAAGTGTCACTAGTATGCCTCTACTTGACTAGCTCGTTAATCAAAGATGGTTATGTTTCCTAACCATAAACAATGAGTTGTTATTTGATTAACGGGATCACATCATTAAGAGAATGATCTGATTGACATGACCCATTCCATTAGCTTAGCACCCGATAGTTTAGTATGTTGCTATTGCTTTCTTCATGACTTATACATGTTCCTATAACTATGAGATTATGCAACTCCCGTTTACCGGAGGAACACTTTGGGTACTACCAAACATCACAACGTAACTGGGTGATTATAAAGGAGTACTACAGGTGTCTCCAAAGGTACATGTTGGGTTGGCGTATTTCGAGATTAGGTTTTGTCACTCCGATTGTCGGAGAGGTATCTCTGGGCCCTCTCCGTAATGCACATCACTTAAAGCCTTGCAAGCATTGCAACTAATGAGTTAGTTGCGGGATGATGTATTACAGAACGAGTAAAGAGACTTGCCAGTAACGAGATTGAACTAGGTATTTGGAATACCGATGATCGAATCTCGGGCAAGTAACATACCGATGACAAAGGGAACGACGTATGTTGTTATGCGGTCTGACCGATAAAGATCTTCGTAGAATATGTAGGAGCCAATATGGGCATCCAGGTCCTGCTATTGGTTATTGACCGGAGACGTGTCTCGGTCATGTCTACATTGTTCTCGAACCCGTAGGGTCCGCATGCTTAAGGTTACGATGACAGTTATATTACGAGTTTATGCATTTTGATGTACCGAAGTTTTTTCGGAGTCCCGGATGTGATCACGGACATGACGAGGAGTCTCGAAATGGTCGAGACATAAATATTGATATATTGGAAGCCTATGTTCGGATACCGGAAGTGTTCCGGGTGAAATCGGGATTTTACCGGAGTACCGGGAGGTTACCGGAACCCCCGGGAGCTAAATGGGCCATGATGGGCCTTAGTGGAAAAGAGAAGAGGCAGCCCTACATGGGCCGCGCATCCCTCCCCTCCCTTGATCCGAATAGGACAAGGAGAGGGGGCCGGCCCCTCTCTCTCTTTTCCCCCCTCCACGAATCCTATTCCAACTAGGATTGGGGGGTAGGGGGAATCCTACTCCCAGAGGGAGTAGGACTCTCCTGGCACGCCCTCCTTGGACGGCCGCCTCCCCCCTCTAGTCCTTTATATATGGAGGCAAGGGCACCCCAGAGACACACAAGTTGATCCACGTGATCTTTTCCTTAGCCGTGTGCGGTGCCCCCAGCCACCATAGTCCTCGATAATATTGTAGCGGAGTTTAGGCGAAGCCCTGCTACAGTAGTACATCAAGATCGTCACCACGCCGTCGTGCTGACGGAACTCTTCCCCGACACTTTGCTGGATCGGAGTCCGGGGATCGTCATCGAGCTGAACGTGTGCTAGAACTCGGAGGTGCCGTAGTTTCGGTGCTTGATCGGTCGGATCGTGAAGACGTACGACTACATCAACCAAACGCTTCCGTTGTGGATCTACTAGGTATGTA
>NC_041384.1:767235923-767243821 GCF_002162155.2 Triticum dicoccoides | reverse complement strand
ATCTTGCGTGTGCGTAGGAATTTTTTTGAAATTACTACGTTACCCAATAGTGGCATCAGAGCCTAGGTTTTATATGTTGATGTTATATGCACGAGTAGAACACAAGTGAGTTGTGGGCGATATAAGTCATACTGCTTACCAGCATGTCATACTTTGGTTCGGCGGTATTGTTGGATGAAGCGGCCTAGACCGACATTACGCGTACGCTTACGCGAGACCGGTTCTCCCGACGTGCTTTTCATAGAGGTGGCTTGTGGGTGACAGTTTCTCCAACTTTAGTTGAACTGAGTGTGGCTACGCCCGGTCCTTGCGAAGGTTAAAACAACACCAACTTGACAAACTATCGTTGTGGTTTTGATGTGTAGGTAAGATTGGTTCTTGCTTAAGCCCGTAGCAGCCACGTAAAACTTGCAACAACAAAGTAGAGGACGTCTAACTTGTTTTTGCAGGGCATGTTGTGATGTGATATGGTCAAGACATGATGCTGAATTTTATTCTATGAGATGATCATGTTTTGTAACCGAGTTATCGGCAACTGGCAGGAGCCATATGGTTGTCGCTTTATTGTATGCAATGAAATCACGATGTAATGCTTTACTTTATCACTAAACGGTAGCGATAGTCGTGGAAGCACAAGCTTGGCGAGGCGACAACGATGCTACGATGGAGATCAAGGTGGCACGCCGGTGACGATGGTGATCACGACGGTGCTTCGAAGATGGAGATCACAAGCACAAGATGATGATGGCCATATCATATCACTTATATTGATTGCATGTGATGTTTATCTTTTACGCTTCTTATCTTGCTTTGATTGACGGTAGCATTATAAGATGATCTCTCACTAATTATCAAGAAGTGTTCTCCCTGAGTATGCACCGTTGCGAAAGTTCTTCTTGCTGAGACACCACGTGATGATCGGGTGTGATAGGTTCTACGTTCAAATACAACGGGTGCAAAACAGTTGCACACGCGGAATACTCAGGTTATACTTGACGAGCCAAGCATATACAGATATGGCCTCGGAACACGGAGACCGAAAGGTCGAGCGTGAATCATATAGTAGATATGATCAACATAATGATGTTCACCAATGAAACTACTCCATCTCACGTGATGATCGGACATGGTTTAGTTGATTTGGATCACGTAATCACTTAGAGGATTAAGAGGGATGTCTATCTAAGTGGGAGTTCTTTAAGTAAATTAACTGAACTTAAATTTATCATGAAACTTAGTACCTGATTAGTATCTTGCTTGTTTATGCTTGTTTGTAGATAGATGGCTCGTGCTG
This sequence comes from Triticum dicoccoides, assembly GCF_002162155.2. Taxonomy (NCBI): domain Eukaryota; kingdom Viridiplantae; phylum Streptophyta; class Magnoliopsida; order Poales; family Poaceae; genus Triticum; species Triticum dicoccoides. The sequence goes on along the minus strand of NC_041384.1, from coordinate 767,242,527 downwards.
TTGTTCCGTTGAATTTTAATGCGTTCCTTGAGAAAGCAAAGTTGAAAGATGATGGTTGCAATTACACGGACTGGGTCCGTAACTTGAGGATTATCCTCATTGCTGCACAGAAGAATTACGTCCTGGAAGCACCGTTGGGTGCCAGGCCTGCTGCAGGAGCACCGCCGGATGTTATGAATGTCTGGCAGAGCAAAGCTGATGACTACTCGATAGTTCAGTGTGCCATGCTTTACGGCTTAGAATCGGGACTTCAACGACGTTTTGAACGTCATGGAGCATATGAGATGTTCCAGGAGTTGAAGTTAATATTTCAAGCAAATGCCCGGATTGAGAGATATGAAGTCTCCAATAAGTTCTATAGCTGCAAGATGGAGGAGAACAGTTCTGTCAGTGAGCATATACTCAAAATGTCTGGGTATAATAATCACTTGATTCAATTGGGAGTTAATCTTCCAGATGATTGCATCATCGACAGAATTCTCCAATCACTGCCACCAAGCTACAAGAGCTTCGTGATGAACTATAATATGCAAGGGATGAACAAGACTATTCCCGAGCTCTTCGCAATGCTAAAAGCTGCAGAGGTAGAAATCAAGAAGGAGCATCAAGTGTTGATGGTCAACAAGACCACTAGTTTCAAGAAAAAGGGTAAAGGGAAAAAGAAGGGGAACTTCAAAAAGAACGGCAAGCAAGTTGCTACTCAAGAGAAGAAACCCAAACCTGGACCTAAGCCTGAAACTGAGTGCTTCTACTGCAAGCAGACTGGTCACTGGAAGCGGAACTGCCCCAAGTATTTGGCGGATAAGAAGGATGGCAAGGTGAACAAAGGTATATGTGATATACATGTTATTGATGTGTACCTTACTAATGCTCGCAGTAGCACCTGGGTATTTGATACTGGTTCTGTTGCTAATATTTGCAACTCGAAACAGGGACTACGGATCAAGCGAAGATTGGTTAAGGACGAGGTGACGATGCGCGTGGGAAACGGTTCCAAAGTCGATGTGATCGCAGTCGGCACGCTACCTCTACATCTACCTTCGGGATTAATATTAGACCTAAATAATTGTTATTTGGTGTCAGCGTTAAGCATGAACATTATATCTGGATCTTGTTTGATGCGAGACGGTTATTCATTTAAATCAGAGAATAATGGTTGTTCTATTTATATGAGTAATATCTTTTATGGTCATGCACCCTTGAAGAGTGGTCTATTCTTGTTGAATCTCGATAGTAGTAACACACATATTCATAATGTTGAAGCCAAAAGATGCAGAGTTGATAATGATAGTGCAACTTATTTGTGGCACTGCCATTTAGGTCATATCGGTGTAAAGCGCATGAAGAAACTCCATACTGATGGACTTTTGGAACCACTTGATTATGAATCACTTGGTACTTCGAACCGTGCCTCATGGGCAAGATGACAAAAACGCCGTTCTCCGGTACTATGGAGAGAGCAATAGATTTGTTGGAAATCATACATACAGATGTATGTGGTCCGATGAATATTGAGGCTCGTGGCAGATATCGTTATTTTCTCACCTTCACTGATGATTTGAGCAGATATGGGTATATCTACTTAATGAAACATAAGTCTGAAACATTTGAAAAGTTCAAAGAATTTCAGAGTGAAGTTGAAAATCATCGTAACAAGAAAATAAAGTTCCTACGATCTGATCGTGGAGGAGAATATTTGAGTTACGAGTTTGGTGTACATTTGAAAAATTGTGGAATAGTTTCGCAACTCACGCCACCCGGAACACCATAGCGTAATGGTGTGTCCGAACGTCGTAATCGTACTTTACTAGATATGGTGCGGTCTATGATGTCTCTTATTGATTTACCGCTATCGTTTTGGGGATACGCTCTAGAGACGGTCGCATTCATGTTAAATAGGGCACCATCAAAATACGTTGAGACGACGCCTTATGAACTGTGGTTTGGCAATAAACCAAAGTTGTCGTTTCTAAAAGTTTGGGGCTGCGATGCTTATGTGAAAAAGCTTCAACCTTATAAGCTCGAACCCAAATCGGAGAAATGTGTCTTCATAGGATATCCAAAGGAGACTATTGGATACACCTTCTATCACAGATCCGAAGGCAAGACTTTTGTTGCTAAATTCGGAAAATTTCTGGAGAAGGAGTTTCTCTCGAAAGAAGTGAGTGGGAGGAAAGTAGAACTTGACGAGGTAACTGTACCTGCTCCCTTATTGGAAAGTAGTACACCACAGAAAACTGTTTCTGTGACACATACACCAGTTAGTGAGGAAGTTAATGATAATGATCATGAAACTTCAGAACAAGATACTACTGAACCCCGTAGATCAACCAGAGTAAGATCCGCGCCAGAGTGGTACGGTAATCCTGTTCTGGAAGTCATGCTACTAGATCATGATGAACCTACGAACTATGAAGAAGCGATGATGAGCCCAGATTCCGCAAAGTGGCTTGAAGCCATGAAATCTGAGATGGGATCCATGTATGAGAACAAAGTATGGACTTTGGTTGACTTGCCCGATGATCGGCAAGCAATTGAGAATAAATGGATCTTCAAGAAGAAGACTGACGCTGACGATAATATTACTGTCTACAAAGCTCGACTTGTTGCAAAAGGTTTTCGGCAAGTTCAAGGGATTGACTACGATGAGACCTTCTCACCCGTAGCGATGCTTAAGTCTGTCCGAATCATGTTAGCAATTGCCGCATTTTATGATTATGAAATTTGGCAGATGGATGACAAAACTGCATTCCTGAATGGATTTCTGGAAGAAGAGTTGTATATGATGCAACCAGAAGGTTTTGTCGATCCAAAGGGAGCTAATAAAGTGTGCAAGCTCCAGCGATCCATTTATGGACTGGTGCAAGCCTCTCAGAGTTGGAATAAACGTTTTGATAGTGTGATCAAAGCATTTGGTTTTATGCAGACTTTTGGAGAAGCCTGTATTTACAAGAAAGTGAGTGGGAGCTCTGTAGCATTTCTGATATTATATGTGGATGACATATTACTAATTGGAAATGATGTAGAATTTCTGGATAGCATAAAGGGATACTTGAATAAGAGTTTTTCAATGAAAGACCTCGGTGAAGCTGCTTACATATTAGGCATTAAGATCTATAGAGATAGATCAAGACGCTTAATTGGACTTTCACAAACCACATACCTTGACAAAGTTTTGAAAAAGTTCAAAATGGATCAAGCAAAGAAAGTGTTCTTGCCTGTGTTACAAGGTGTGAAGTTGAGTAAGACTCAATGCCCGACCACTGCAGAAGATAGAGAGAATATGAAAGATGTTCCCTATGCATCAGCCATAGGATCTATCATGTATGCAATGCTGTGTACCAGACCTGATGTGTGCCTTGCTATAAGTCTAGCAGGGAGGTACCAAAGTAATCCAGGAGTGGATCACTGGACAACGGTCAAGAACATCCTGAAATACCTGAAAAGGACTAAGGATATGCTTCTCGTATATGGAGGTGACAAAGAGCTCATCGTAAAAGGTTACGTTGATGCAAGCTTTGATACTGATCCAGACGATTCTAAATCGCAAACCGGATACATGTTTACATTAAACGGTGGAGCTGTCAGTTGGTGCAGTTCTAAACAAAGCGTTGTAGCGGGATCTACATGTGAAGCGGAGTACATAGCTGCTTCGGAAGCAGCAAATGAAGGAGTCTGGATGAAGGAGTTCATATCCGATCTAGGTGTCATACCTAGTGCATCGGGTCCAATGAAAATCTTTTGTGACAATACTGGTGCAATTGCCTTGGACTGGGGGTGAGCCACCGATTCTAGATCGAGCCAGATGTGCTCACGTTGACAAAATTCTTCCATCTCCCCTTTTGACAGGTTAGTACCATTATCAGTTATAATGTTGTGTGGAAAACCAAACCGGAATATCACCTTTTTGATGAATTGAACCGCCGTGGCTGCATCACACTTGCTGACTGGCTCCGCTTCCACCCATTTGGTGAATTTATCAACTGCTACTAATAGGTGGGTCTTTCTGTCCTTGGATCGCTTGAAGGGTCCAACCATATCAAGCCCCCAAGTCGCAAACGGCCAAGTTATTGGAATCATCCTCAACTCTTGGGCCGGAATGTGGGCACGGTGGGCGAATTTTTGACAACCGTCACATCTCTTGACTAAATCCTCCGCATCAGCATGCGCTGTCAACCAGTAAAAACCGTGGCGAAAACCTTTAGCAACCAAAGACTTTGAACCGGCGTGGTGACCGCAATCCCCTTCATGGATTTCTCGCAAAATCTCACAACCCTCTTAAGGAGATACACAACGCTGAATTGCTCCTGAAACACTATAGCGATGTAACTCCCCGTTGAGTATGGTCATGGATTTGGAACGCTGGATAATCTGTCGAGCCAACATTTCATCGTCTTGTAACTCGCCCCGGTTCATGTAAGCCAGATATGGGATTGTCCAATCCGGTATGGCATGCAAAGCTGCCACCAATTGAGCCTCCGGATCAGGAATGGCCAAATCTTCTTCGGTTGGCACCTTGACTGACGAATTATGCAATACATCAAGAAAGACATTTGGCGGGACCGGTTTACGCTGGGAACCAAGACGACTTAAAGCGACCACCGCTTCATTATTCCGCCGGTCTATATGGTCCACCTGATAACCCTTAAAGTGACCAACCACTGTATCCACCTCTCGCTGATATGCAGCCATGAGTGGGTCCTTAGAATCCCAAGTGCCAGACACCTGTTGACCCACTAGATCTGAATCGCTGAAGCACTTAACCCGGCTTAGATTCATCTCCTTAGCCATCCGAAGACCGTGGAGCAAAGCCTCATATTCAGCTGCATTGTTAGTACAAGGGAACATTAAACGGAGGACATAACAAAACTTGTCACCTCGTGGGGAAGTTAGTATGACTCCAGCCCCCGAGCCCTCCAACTGTTTGGACCCATCAAAATGAATAGTCCAATATGTATTATCTGGTTTCTCTTCAGGTGCCTGTTGAAGGAAATATGCCCTAGAGGCAATAATAAAGTTATTATTTATTTCCTTATAATCATGGTAAATGTTTATTATTCATGCTAGAATTGCATTAACCAGAAACATAATACACGTGTGAATACATAGACAAACAAAGTGTCACTAGTATGCCTCTACTTGACTAGCTCGTTAATCAAAGATGGTTATGTTTCCTAACCATAAACAATGAGTTGTTATTTGATTAACGGGATCACATCATTAAGAGAATGATCTGATTGACATGACCCATTCCATTAGCTTAGCACCCGATCGTTTAGTATGTTGCTATTGCTTTCTTCATGACTTATACCTGTTCCTATAACTATGAGATTATGCAACTCCCATTTACCGGAGGAACACTTTTGGTACTACCAAACATCACGACGTAACTGGGTGATTATAAAGGAGTACTACAGGTGTCTCCAAAGGTACATGTTGGGTTGGCGTATTTCGAGATTAGGTTTTGTCACTCCGATTGTCGGAGAGGTATCTCTGGGCCCTCTCGGTAATGCACATCACTTAAAGCCTTGCAAGCATTGCAACTAATGAGTTAGTTGCGGGATGATGTATTACAGAACGAGTAAAGAGAATTGCCAGTAACGAGATTGAACTAGGTATTTGGAATACCGACGATCGAATCTCGGGCAAGTAACATACCGATGACAAAGGGAACGACGTATGTTGTTATGCGGTCTGACCGATAAAGATCTTCGTAGAATATGTAGGAGCCAATATGGGCATCCAGGTCCCGCTATTGGTTATTGACCGGAGACGTGTCTCGGTCATGTCTACATTGTTCTCGAACCCGTAGGGTCCGCACGCTTAAGGTTACGATGACAGTTATATTATGAGTTTATGCATTTTGATGTACCAAAGTTTGTTGGGAGTCCCGGATGTGATCACGGACATGACGAGGAGTCTCGAAATGGTTGAGACATAAAGATTGATATATTGGAAGCCTATGTTTGGATACCGGAAGTGTTCCGGGTGAAATCGGGATTTTACCGGAGTACCGGGAGGTTACCGGAACCCCCCGGGAGCTAAATGGGCCATGATGGGCCTTAGTGGAAAAGAGAAGAGGCAGCCCTACATGGGCTGCGCGCCCCTCCCCTCCCTTGATCCGAATAGGACAAGGAGAGGGGGCCAGCCCCTCTCTCTCTTTTCCCCCCTCCGCGAATCCTATTCCAACTAGGATTGGGGGGGAATCCTACTCCCAGAGGGAGTAGGACTCTCCTGGCGCGCCCTCCTTGACCGGCCGCCTCCCCCCTCTAGTCCTTTATATACGGAGGCAAGGGCACCCCAGAGACACACAAGTTGATCCACGTGATCTTTTCCTTAGCCGTGTGCGGCGCCCCCAGCCACCATAGTCCTCGATAATATTGTAGCGGAGTTTAGGCGAAGCCCTGCTGCAGTAGTACATCAAGATCGTCACCACGCCGTCGTGCTGACGGAACTCTTCCCCAACACTTTGTTGGATCGGAGTCCAGGGATCGTCATCGAGCTGAACGTGTGCTAGAACTCGGAGGTGCCGTAGTTTCGGTGCTTGATCGGTTGGATCATGAAGACGTACGACTACATCAACCAAACGCTTCCGTTGTCGATC
>NC_041384.1:767204463-767235438 GCF_002162155.2 Triticum dicoccoides | reverse complement strand
CTCGTTGCTATGCGTCACATGATCTTGTGTGTGCGTAGGAAATTTTTTGAAATTACTACGTTACCCAACACCTGTAACTCCGTCCAATCATTGATGAAGTCCATGAGTGCCTGGGATTTGATCACTGTGCGGGGTATATATTTGAGCCCATGAGGTCCAAGCTCAATAGACCACTTGGCAATCCGGCCAATTGCTTCTTTGTTTTGAATGATATCGCCCAGAGGAGCTGAACTGACCACTGTGATGGGATGGCCCTGAAAATAATGTTTAAGCTTCCGGCTTGCCATAAACACTCCATACACCAGCTTCTGCCAATGCGGATACCTCTGCTTTGACTCAATGAGCACCTCACTGATAGAATAAACCGGCCATTGAACCGGATATTCCTTGCCAAGCTCCTTGCGCTCTACCACAATAGCTACGCTAACAGCTCGGGCATTAGCAGCCACATATACTAATAACGGCTCTTTATCGATTGACGCTGCAAGCACGGGCGGTTCATCTAGCTGTCTCTTCAGATCCTCGAACGCTTTATCAGCTGCCTCGCTCCAGAGAAAGTTATCTGTTGTCTTGAGCATCTGATATAAAGGGATGGCCTTCTCTCCAAGGCGACTGATAAACCGGCTCAAGGCTGTAATCCGGCCGGCCAGACATTGAACATTATTGATACACACCGGTTTAGCCAAGGATGTAATTGCTGCAATCTTTTCCGGATTATCCTCAATGCCTCTGTTTGACACCAGAAAACCCAAGAGCTTGCCTGCCGAGACACCAAAGACACACTTCTCCGGATTGAGCATCATCTTGTAAACCCGGAGATTGTCAAAGGTTTCTCTCAAATCATCTATCAATGTCTCCTCCTTTCTGGACTTTACCACAATATCATCCACATATGCATGAACATTGCGCCCAATTTGCTTATGAAGGCAATTCTGAACACATCGCTGGTAAGTTGCCTGGGCACTCTTGAGTCCAAAAGGCATGGAAACATAGCAGAAGGCTCCAAAGGGGGTTATGAAAGATGTCTTCTCCTGGTCCGTAACTGCCATCTAGATCTGATGATAACCAGAATAAGAATCCAGAAAACACAAGCGGTCACAACCTGCCGTCGCATCAATTATCTAATCAATGCGAGGGAGAGCAAAGGGGTCTGCAGGGCAAGCTTTGTTTAAATCTGTGTAATCCACACACATATGCCAAGTGCCGTTTTTCTTAATAACCAGCACCAGATTAGCCAACCACTCTGGATGAAAGACCTCTACAATAAACCCTGCGGCCAACAGACGGGCTACCTCTTCACCGATAGCCTTACGCCTTTCTTCATTGAAGCGGCGGAGAAACAGTCAGACTAGTTTAAACTTAGGATCAATGTTGAGTGTGTGCTCAGCGAGTTCCCTCGGTACACCTGGCAAGTCAGAAGGTTTCCATGCAAAGATGTCCCGATTCTCACGGATGAACTCGGTGAGCGCGCTTTCCTATTTGGGATCCAGGTTAGCCCTGATGCTGAACTGTTTGGATGAATCACCAGGAACAAAGTCAACCATCTTAGTATCTGTGGCCGATTTAAACTTCAATGCCGGATCGTGTTCCATAGTTGGGTTTTTCAAAGAAGTCATGTCTGCCGGATCAACTTGCTCCTTATAGAATTTCAGCTCCTCCGTGGCACAAACCGACTCAGCATAAGCCGCATCACCTTCCTCACATTCCAAAGCGATCTTTTTGCTTCCATGTACTGTGATAGCCCCCTTATGACCTGGCATTTTAAGATGTAAATAAACATAACATGGCCTTGCCATGAATTTAGCATAAGCCGGCCGCCCAAACAAGGCGTGGTACGGACTTTTGATTTTTACCACCTCAAACGTCAATGTTTCTAACCTTGAATCATAATTATCTCCAAAAGCCACCTCTAAGGCTATCTTGCCAACATGATATGCAGACTTACCAGGCACCACGCCATGAAAAATGGTATTTGACGGTTTAAGATTCTTATCTGTCAACCCCATACGGCGGAATGTGTCATAATACAGAATGTTGATACTGCTTCTGCCATCCATGAGCACTTTAGTAAAATTGTATCCCCCGACTTGCGGGGCTACCACCACGGCCAAGTGACCTGAATTATCAACCCGGGGTGGGTGATCCTCTCTACTCCATAAAATGGGTTGCTCAGACCAGCGTAAATACTAAGGTACTGTCGGTTCAATAGAGTTTACCGCCCTTTTGTGAAGTTTCTGATCACGCTTACACAAACTAGTAGTGAAAACATGATATTGCCCGCTATTTAGCTGCTTGGGATTGCTCTGGTAACCCGACTGCTGTTGTTGCTGTTGATTCCCTTGATGGTTTTAGCCTCCCTGGTTGCCTTGGTGCCCTTGATTGATGTGTCCGGTTTGGTTGCCTTGAAACCCTGAACTGGAACCACCACCTCCGTAACCCGGCCCGTGGAAATCACCTCCCGGGCGGGCCATTATCATACTAGAACATATTGGAATTCTTGAAATCCTGGATGATATAACAGTCCTTCCAAAGATGCGATGTTGGCTTCTCCTTTGATCCATGCTTTGGACAGGGCTGATTTAACAGGCGCTCCAAATTGGGGCCTGAACCACCACCCCTCTGGGGCTGCTTGCCCTTACGGCGCTGGCCATTCTCCTGAGAATCGGTGTTAGCAACAAAGACCAAGCTGCTGTCGGCCTTGCGCTTACCGTTGTTCCCATGGCCTGCCGGATTATGCTGCTGACCCTTGGCGTTGTCGTTCTTTTTCCCTTTCCCCGGTTTGTCCTCCTCTGAATCTGGGTCCTTGGTATTATCTGAATCGGCGTACTTAACCAAAGCGGCCATGAGCGTTGACATATCGTTGCAGTGACGTTTGAGCCTTCCTAATTTCTGTTTGAGCTGCAGGAAACGGCAATTGCCCTCTAATGTTAACACTGCGGTGTCTGCATTGATACGATCTGATGAGTGCAAAATCGCTGAGACCCGTTTGACCCAATGGGTCGTGGACTCCCCTTCCTCTTGGACACAAGCGGCCAGATCCACGATTGACATTGGCTGCTTACAAGTATCTTTGAAGTTCTGGATAAACCAGTGCTTCAATTCAGTCCATAATCAGACAGAGTTGGTTGGTAAGCTCTTCAACCAAGTACGAGTTGTTCCTTCCAACATCATGGTGAAATATTTAGCAGACCCTGCCTCATCCACATCTAACATCTCCATTGCCATCTCATAGCTTTCCACCCACGCCTCTGGTTGCAAATCGGTGGTGTAATTTGGTACCTTACGAGGTCCCTTGAAGTCCTTGGGCAATCTCACATTACGCAAAGCGGGAGTGAGACACGGCACCCCTAAGGAACTAAACACCACACCTGGCTCTACTGAAGCGGTAGCGTGAACCGGAGTATGTTGTCGTGCTCCGTGTCGAGCTGCTAACTCGGCCTCCCGACGTGCGCGGCCATGGTCCACAACATCTTGCCCATTAGCACCTCCCCCTACCGGGTTGTTTCATCGTGGTGAATTTCGGCGACCCGCACTGCTGTACACAGCCAGTTCGTCCTCAACGTGTCTGCTATAGCTTCGGATTGGATGGGGAGTGGAATGAATCCTTTCACGACTGTGTGAATATGCCTGCTGTTGATTTAGCGCTGTTTAAGGAGATCCCTGGCCCGACGTGCTTCAACCGCAACTAGTGACTCGCCGTCGGTTGGGAGAGCTGCCAGGCGTGAAGCGGCAGCCACAATATTGTCCAACGGGTTGGAATAATGCCCGGGAGGTGTTGGTACATACTGTGGCACAACGTTATTCTGGCGAGGCGGGTCCACCAAGCACGGTTGAACCGGCGCTCTTGTTCCTGGTGCCTCCACCCGGTTTAGTATGGGTTGGTTACCAGCCCCTGCTCCTGGTGTCTTGAAGAGATTTTGCGGCTCATAAACCGACGGGAGACGTGATCGGTATCTTCTTCTCATGACTTCCTCTGAAGCATTCTGATCCAGCCTAATCCGGTAGGCATGTGCTTCCAATTCAGCCCGTTCTGTAGCCATCCTAGCATTCTCTGTCACCAGGTCTGCTTTAGCCTGAGCTATCTAATCTTTCACCTTTGCAATCTCCGCATTGTGCTGATCCCTGGCCGCTGCATCCACCTCCGCGGCATCAATGTTGCCAAAGCGTCGAACAAATCAGACAGGACTTGGGCTGGAGGCGGCGCAGAGCTTACTGCCCGTGTCGGTGTGGCCGTTGTTGAACCGGAGAGTATTGCTGCGGCGGCCGATGAATGAGGCGCTGATTGTGTGCCGACCATGAATATGGCGGCCCAGTTCGGCAGATCAGGGGAATCCGGAATACTGTTGCCCTCGGATCCTCCATCAATCCGGCCGTCCTGCAACTGGTAAAGCGATTCGGTCTCTCCAGAAGACTCGTCATCAGAACAGACCACGGTCTCTCCATCGGACACCGGCCTATCCTCTTATCTCGCTCCATGGATGACACCTAGGAAAACATGAGTTTCCACGGGCTGAACCGGCGAAGAACTTGCGCGCCGAGCCGTTTCGATGATGTCGGTGCAGATGTCCGGCTCAGGGGCCGGTTCACCGATCTTACCGATGAAGACGTGAATCCCACCGAAGGGGATCCGGTACCCGTACTCGATTGAATCGGCCTCGGGACCCCATCCTGCATTGTTGATGTAGAGCTTGCCACGACGACTCTTCGTCATCCGGCCCACAGCGTATCCCTTAAGTCCATCAAAGTTGCCCTTCAAGAACTCAAAACCAGCATGCGATAGCCCCACGGTGGGCGCCAACTGTCGTGGGTTTGTCACAGCAGATGTCCTTGTGAAAGGACTTAGTCGTGGAGCCATCGCTATGGGTTAGCTTAAAGGGGATAAACCGGACAAGGGGACACGTGGAGTTTTATACTAGTTCGGCCCCTTCAAGGAAGGTAAAAGCCTACGTCTAGTTGTGATTGGTATTGCTAGGGTTTTGAAGGCCAGGGAGCGAATCCGCTTTGTCTGGCTCTCGAGTTGTTGTCTGTCCCTAAACCGCTGTCGGGTCGTCCCTTTATATACATAGGTTGACGCCCGCCGGGCTACAGAGTCCCGAAGCCGGATCATAAACGTGTCCGGTTCGGTCTCTATCCTCCCAATCTTATAATACAAGTTACATGACTAGGTCAGTTTACATTTATAGGCTTTAACCCGCCTTTGGGCCTTGGGCCTTCGTAAAGCGCCATCATCCTTGCATCTTCATGGGCTTCTTATCTTCAAGGAGTTAACCCGGCTACGCAAGGCCTGTTTACATCTAGTAGTAATATCCCCAATATTCTCCAAATCCCCGACGACCTGGGTGATCAAGGGTCACATGGGCACAATGCAGATCACCGGTCTCCATTCACCCAACCACACAGCTGCATGGATGCCGCATGTACGCGCGTGTCATCTAGTTTCCATTCGACATAGACGCCTCCTTGCTGAGCCTCATCCTTGCCTGCCTCTTTGGCAGCATCCACCACCTCTTCAATGTCACGGATGACGGAGACTCGTGTTTTTCTTTCACCGTTGCATCGCCGGACATTGCCTCGCTCATCACATCTATGGGAGACTTCAGGAAGCTCGGCATGATGATCTACTTCCCATGGCCTTTTCCTTGGGGTGCCACCGGCTGCTTGCCTCCTCGGGTGGCATTGTCATCGTCTGCTGGAACCGCATCCTCCTCGCCGTCGGCGGCCGATTCTGCACTGTTGCCACCTGCGTCCACAACTCTTGATCTACCCAAGGAGTGTCGACAATGGCCTGGTATTAGCTTTTTCTATCGTATGCTTAATGTTAATCGCTTCTTCCATCTTACACCACACGTGCACTACACCCAACACACACACCTGTTCTGGGTTACTTTCTTGCCGATCACTGTTAGACATAATGAACTGGTAGTTGAGTCCGCCCTAAACCACTGTTTTCCAGTCAAACAAGATTTTATAGCAGTCAAAGTTCATGAGCATATTTTTAAATCTGGCATCTTCTCTCACACAATCAAAATTCAAATTCTCAAGCATGGGTCCCTTGATTTTGAAGGGTTTCGTCTCTTTCTCTTTGACCAGCTCAAACCGGTCGTCGCCCACTGCAGTCGTTTCCTTCATAATTACACCAAGTTTGCATACTCTACTTTTCCCCCTCGATCGGTCTCCATTCTTGGCCCATTCGCTCACCAGCTTGTTCAAGCCCAGGCGCCATAACAGCCACCCGCGATCGCACGCTCGCCGCACGTCCGTCCTGCTACACATGCGCCTGGGATCCGCCCCATGCATAATGATGACCGTGCGGCACTCTCTAACACACCAAATCTTGCAAAACATCCGTACGCTGTGCCGAAGTTGCCGCATGCGAGCGGAGTTGTCGCGCGTCCCCAGGAACCCCTCTCTCTCTCTCTCTGTCTGTGCCATTTTTGGACGGCCTGCTTGCCCGCCCCGCGTCTAATCCGGACCCCGCTGCGCCGCCCTATGTGTCCCCACGTGCGGCCCCATCAACCACATCAACGGAGAATCTTGCCTTGGGAACCGACAAGGTGGAGAGATCACACGCCCGTCCGCCGCTGCAGCTCATCCACGACGCCTCCGGTCAGCATCTAGGCTTCATCATCACACCTAATCTCACCCCACAGCCTACGCCGGCCGCTCGGTCACCACGCCCCAGCTCGTCGCCCCCTTGTCCTCTAACACACGCAATGAGCCTAGCCGCCCTGACGGCAGCCCTGTCACCCACGGGCTCCAACAACAACACAACGCCCTCCTACAAAGATGCTCTCCTCTCCTCCGGCTGGACTGCAGCCAGTCTCATCCTCGCCCCACCTATATAACCCCTCGGCGCCTCCTCCCTACTCATCCACACTCTCGCACTCCTTCTCCCAAGCACAAAAAGCAATGCTGCTTCCGATGCCTTGCCCTTGACAATTGCGTGGAGGCTTGCCGCGACCCCGTCCGCTGTGCTCGCTGCTGGCGGTGCGGTCACCGCAGCCGTGACTGCAGGTATTGACGGATTTGGCCCTTCTTCCTGCCTCTTCCAGACTCATTCTCATCTCATCCTAACCCCGCGTTTTGCACACGCAGCATGGACTCCGCCGGCTCTTCCTCGTCGGCAGCTCGCGCCTCGCGCCTAGCGCATGCTCATGATCGGCGATGTCCCCGTCATCCTCTCGGAGCCTTTCACCGCGCTCTGTGTCCCCTCGCCCTTCATCCTCAACGGCACTCCGGTCAATGCCAACGGGGCTCCTCTTCCTCCCTCACCGCCTTGCACCTCTACACCTCCACCCACACCCACCTCACCCTCACCAGGCAACCTGCACTCGTGCACATCTCCATTCGACACCCACGAGCTGCGAGCGCGTCTCTCCGACGTCTTCCTCACCTCCCAATACTCTAGGTCCCCATCTCACGTTTCTGACACCGACATGGATGACGAGTCACCGCGGCCATTCCACGAGGCTGGAATGCTGACGCCCTTCGGGGATATGCCCTTAGTCGTGACATCTCCAACGTATCTATAATTTTTGATTGCTCCATGCTATATTATCTACTGTTTTGGACTATATTGGGCTTTATTTTCGACTTCTATATTATTTTTGGGACTAACCTATTAACCGAAGGCCCAGCCCAGAATTGTTGTTTTTTGCCTATTTCAGTGTTTCGGATAAACAGAATATCAAACGGAGTCCAAACGGAATAAAATCTTCGGAAACATGATTCTCTCACCGAACATGATCCAGGAGACTTGGACCCTACTGCAAGGGATCAAAGAGGAGGTCATGAGGGTGGGGGGCGTCCCCCCTAAGGCGCGCCCCCTTGCCTCGTGGGCCCCTCGGTGCTCCACCGACGTACTCCTTCCTCCTATATATACACACGTACCCCCAAACGATCAGAACAGGAGCCAAAAACCTAATTCCACCGCCGCAACTTTCTGTATCCATGAGATCCCATCTTGGGGCCTGTTCCAAAGCTCCGCCGGAAGAGGGCCGTCATCATGGAGGGCTTCTACATCATCCTAGCCCCTCCGATGAAGTGTGAGTAGTTTACCTCAGACCTTCAGGTCCATAGTTAGTAGCTAGATGGCTTCTTCTCTCGATTTGAATCTCAATACAAAGTTCTCCCCCTCTCTTGTGGAGATCTATTCGATGTAATCTTCTTTTTGCGGTGTGTTTGTTGAGACCGATGAATTGTGGGTTTATGATCAAGTCTATCTATGAATAATATTTGAATCTTCTCTGAATTCTTTTATGTATGATTGGTTATCTTTGCAAGTCTCTTCGAATTATCTGTTTCGTTTGGCCAACTAGATTGGTAGTTCTTGCCATGGGAGAAGTGCTTAGCTTTGGGTTCGATCTTGCGGTGTCCTTACCCAGTGACAGAAGGGGCAGCAAGGCATGTATTGTATCGTTGCCATCGAGGATAACAAGATGGGGTTTATTTTCATATGGCATGAATTTATCTCTCTACATCATGTTATCTTTCTTAAGGCGTTACTCTGTTTTTAACTTAATACTCTAGATGCATGCTGGATAGCGGTCGATGAGTGGAGTAATAGTAGTAGATGCAGAATCTCTTCGATCTACTTGTCACGGACGTGATGCCTATATACATGATCATGCCTAGATATTCTCATAATTATGCTCAATTCTATCAATTGCTCAACAGTAATTTGTTCACCCACCGTAGAATACTTATGCTCTTGAGAGAAGCCACTAGTGAAACCTATGGCCCCCGGGTCTATTCTCATTATATCAATCTCTATCACTTTAATATTGCTTTGCTATTTACTTTGCTTTCACTTTTTACTTTGCATCTTTATATCAAAAATACCAAAAAATATTCTATCTATCAGATCTCACTCTCGTAAGTGACCGTGAAGGGCTTGACAACCCCTAATCGCGTTGGTTGCGTGTAGCTATCGCTTTGTGCAGGTACGAGGGACTTGAGCGTGGGCTCCTACTAGATTGATACCTTTGTTCTCAAAAACTGAGGGAAATACTTACGCTACTCTGCTGCATCATCCCTTCCTCTTCGGGGAAAACCAACGCAAGCTCAAGACATAGCAAAAGGATTCCTGGCGCCGTTGCCAGGGAGTCTACGCAAAAAGTCAATATACCAAGTACCCATCACAATCCCTATCTCTCGCATTACATTATTTGCCATTTGCCTCTCATTTCCCTCTCCCCCCAATTCACCCTTGCCGTTTTATTCGCTCTCTCTCTCTCTATCCTCCCTCTCTGTTTGCCTCTTTTGTCCGCTTGCTTTTTGTTTGCTCGTGTGTTAATTTGTTTGCCTCCTTGTCGTTATGTCTGAAACTGGGGAAGTTATCGCCAATTTGGGCGATAATAATATCATGGAAAATTCTGATACTCCTGCTAAAGAACCTACCATCTTTCATACAAAAAAATTCTGTGTTGGTAGTGGTAATATTATTGGAAAAGGAGTTATTCAAGATTTATTTACTTGTGCCGGTGCTTTACCTTCTATGGGTAGTTCTATCCTTCATAGAACTAGTAGTCTTGCGGACGCTATTGCCATGCTTGTAGTTGAACTTGAAAGACAATTCATGCACATGCATCCTTCCATACAAAGGATTTTTCTGGAATTTTCTAATATTGAGTATTCTTCTGTTAAGCGTGCCGCTACTATCTTTTTGGCTCATGAGTTTAGATTCATAATAAGAGAAGCCAAAGAAATCTTTGTGCATTATAGGGTGGACACTTGCCGTCCTCCCATAGAGGCTATCCTCTTTGATCAAGAAGAAATAATGTGTTTTCAATCTCTAGATTATGTTGCTTTCAATGAAAATCTTAGAAGAAAGGTTCCTACCAATGTTTTAATTGATAG
This sequence comes from Triticum dicoccoides, assembly GCF_002162155.2. Taxonomy (NCBI): domain Eukaryota; kingdom Viridiplantae; phylum Streptophyta; class Magnoliopsida; order Poales; family Poaceae; genus Triticum; species Triticum dicoccoides. Next base: position 767,225,580 of record NC_041384.1, on the reverse strand, counting down.
AATTTCTGATCTTAATGATGATTTGGCTATTCGAAATAATGAACTAGGATATTCTCTTGAATATAGGCTCACAAAGTTTCGTCAAAACAATGCTTATAATGATGAATTAGTGGTGCATTATGAAGGACCAAAGGAGGAACCTATACCTCCCAAGGTTGATCTTGGGGACTTTTGTCCTGTTAAATTTAATCCTTTTGATTACTTTTGCTTTCCTCAAACAAAACTTGCTGCCGAACGTAGAGAATATGAAATGAGTTTCACCAATCTATCTTATTACTATGGCAATACCTAGATCTATTCTTGCTTGTTATGCCTAGCTAGGGGCGTTAAACGATAGCGCTTGTTGGGAGGCAACCCAATTTTATTTTTATTCCTTGCTTTTTGATCCTGTTTAGTAATAGATAAATTATTTATCCTCTGTTTTGGTTGTGTTTTTTTGTGTTTAATTATTGTTTGTGCCAAGTAGAACCGTTGGGAAGACTTGGGGAAAGTCTTGTTGAACTTGCTGTAAAAAACAGAAACTTTAGCGCTCACAATAACTGCTGTCAATTTTATTTGAAGAGTGATATTTAGTTAATTCTTTTTGCAGATGATTAATAGATAAATTCCTCACGTCCAGAAATTTATTTTAGAATTTTTGGGGTTCCAGATCTTCCGCTAGCTACAGATTACTACAGACTGTTCTGTTTTTGACAGATTCTGTTTTTCGTGTGCTGTTTGCTTATTTTGATGAATCTATGGCTAGTAAAATAGTTTATAATCCATAGAGAAGTTGGAATACAGTAGGTTTAATACCAATATAAATAAACAATGAGTTCATTACAGTACCTTGAAGCGGTCTTTTGTTTTCTTTCACTAACGGAGCTCACGAGTTCTCTATTTTGAGTGTTGTGTTGTGAAGTTTTCAAGTTTTGTGTAAATTCTTTTGATGGATCATGGAACAAGGAGGGGCAAGATCCTAAGCTTGGGGATGCCCATGGAACCCCCAAGAAAATCCAAGGACACCAAAAAGTCAAAGATTGGGGATGCCCCAGAAGGCATCCCCTCTTTTCGTCCACTTCCATCGGTAATTTACTTGGAGCTATTTTTTTCACCAACATGATATGTGTTTTGCTTGGAGCGTCTTGTATTATTTGTGTCTTTGTTTGTTAGTATGCCACAATCATTCTTGTTGTAAACACCTTTTGAGAGAGCCATATATGAATTAAAATTTGATAGAATACTCTATGTGCTTCACTTATATCTTTTGAGCTAGGTAATTTTGCTCTATGTGCTTCAGTTATATCTTTTGAGCTAGATAATTTTGCTCTATGTGATTCACTTATATCTTTTGAGCTAGATAATTTTGCTCTATTTGCTTTACTTAGATCTTTTAGAGCACGGTGGTGGATTCATTTTAAAGAAACTATTGATCTCGCATGCTTCACTTAAATTAATTTGAGAGTCTCTTAATCGCATGGTAATTTGCCTAATAATAATATGCTTGGTATTCAATATTTGTGAAACTTTCTTTTGAGTGTGTTGGATACTAAGAAAAGATTGAAGCATGGTAGTTGTTTTGAGATATGGAGGTGATAATATTAGAGTCATGCTAGTTGAGTAGTTGTGAATTTAAAGAATACTTGTGTTGAAGATTGTGATTCCCGTAGCATGCACGTATGGTGAACCATTATGTGATGAAGTCGGAGCATGATTTATTTATTGATTGTCTTCCTTATGGGTGGTGGTCGGGGACGAGTGATGGTCTTTTCCTACCAATCTATCCCCCTAGGAGCATGCGTGTAATACTTTGCTTTGTTAACTTCTAAATTTTTGCAATAAGTATATGAGTTCTTTATGACTAATGTTGAGTCCATGGATTATACGCACTCCCACCCTTCCACCCTTGCTAGCCTCTCTAATACCGCGCAACTTTCGTCGGTATCATACACCTACAATATACCTTCCTCAAAACAGCCACCATACCTACCTATTATGGCATTTCCATAGCCATTCCGAGATATATTGCCATGCAACTTTCCACCATCTAGTTCATCATGACATATCCATCATTGTCATATTTCTTAGCATGATCATGTAGTGGACATAGTATTTGTGGCAAAGCCACCGTTCATAATTCTTTCATACTTGTCACTGGTGATTCATTGCATATCCCGGTACACCGCCGGAGGCATTCATATAGAGTCATACTTTGTTTTAGTATCGAGTTGTAATCATTGAGTTGTAAATAAATAGAAGTGTGATGATCATCATTCAATAGAGCATTGTCCCAAAAAAAGAGAAAGGCCAAAGAAAAAAAACAAGGCCCAAAAAAAAAGGGGCAATGCGACTATCCTTTTTCCGCACTTGTGCTTCAAAGTAGCACCATGATATAGCAAGTCTCATATATTGTGCTTCAAAGTAGCACCATGTTCTTCATATAGAGAGTCTCATATGTTGTCACTTTCATTTACTAGTGGGAATTTTACGTTATAGAACTTGGCTTGTATATTCCAATGATGGGCTTCCTCAAATTGCCCTAGGTCTTCGTGAGCAAGCAAGTTGGATGCACACCCACTAGTTTCTTTTGTTGAGCTTTCATACATTTATAGCTCTAGTGCATCCGTTGCATGGCAATCCCTACTCACTCACATTGATATCTATTGATGGGCATCTCCATAGCCCGTTGATACGCCTAGTTGATGTGAGACTATCTTCTCCTTTTTTGCCTTCTCCACAACCACCATTCTATTCCACCTATAGTGCTATATCCATGGCTCACGCTCATGTATTGCGTGAAGATTGAAAACGTTTTGAAAAAGTTAGAGTATGAAACAATTGCTTGGCTTGTCATCGGGGTTGTGCATGATTTAAATACTTTGTGTGGGGAACATGGAGCATAGCCGGACTATATGATTTTGTAGGGATAACTTTCTTTGGCCATGTTATTTTGAGAAGACATAATTGCTTTGTTAGAATGCTTGAAGTATTATTATTTTCTATGTCATATAACCTTTTGTCTTGAATCTTTCTAATCTCAATATTTATACCACAATTAAGAAGATTTGCATTGAAATTATGGCAAGTAGCACTGCGCATCAAAAATTCTCTTTTTATCATTTACCTACTCGAGGACGAGCAGGAATTAAGCTTGGGGATGCCTGATACGTCTCCAACGTACCTATAATTTTTGATTGCTCCATGCTATATTATCTACTATTTTGGACTATATTGGGCTTTATTTTCCACTTTTATATTATTTTTGGGACTAACCTATTAACCGAAGGCCCAGCCCAGAATTGCTGTTTTTCGCCTATTTCAGTGTTTCGGATAAACAGAATATCAAACGGAGTCCAAACGGAATAAAATCTTCGGAAACATGATTCTCTCACCGAACATGATCCAGGAGACTTGGACCCTACTGCAAGGGATCAAAGAGGAGGTCACGAGGGTGGGGGGCGCCCCCCTAAGGCGCGCCCCCCTGCTTCGTGGGCCCCTCGGTGCTCCACCGATGTACTCCTTCCTCCTATATATACACACGTACCCCCAAACGATCAGAACAGGAGCCAAAAACCTAATTCCACCGCCGCAACTTTCTGTATCCACGAGATCCCATCTTGGGGCCTGTTCCGGAGCTCCGCCGGAAGAGGGCCGTCATCATGGAGGGCTTCTACATCATCCTAGCCCCTCCGATGAAGTGTGGGTAGTTTACCTCAGACCTTCGGGTCCATAGTTAGTAGCTAGATGGCTTCTTCTCTCGATTTGAATCTTAATACAAAGTTCTCCCCCTCTCTTGTGGAGATCTATTCGATGTAATCTTTTTTTTGCGGTGTGTCTGTTGAGACCGATGAATTGTGGGTTTATGATCAAGTCTATCTATGAATAATATTTGAATATTCTCTGAATTCTTTTATGTATGATTGGTTATCTTTGCAAGTATCTTCGAATTATCCGTTTCGTTTGGCCAACTAGATTGGTAGTTCTTCCATGGGAGAAGTGCTTAGCTTTGGGTTTGATCTTGCGGTGTCCTTACCCAGTGACAGAAGGGGCAGCAAGGCACGTATTGTATCGTTGCCATCAAGGATAACAAGATGGGGTTTATTTCCTATTGCATGAATTTATCTCTCTACATCATGTCATCTTGCTTAAGGCGTTACTCTGTTTTTAACTTAATTCTCTAGATGCATGCTGGATAGCGGTCGATGAGTGGAGTAATAGTAGTAGATGCAGAATCGTTTCGATCTACTTGTCATGGAAGTGATGCCTATATACATGATCTTGCCTAGATATTCTCATAATTATGCTCAATTCTATCAATTGCTCAACAGTAATTTGTTCACCCACCGTAGAATACTTATGCTCTTGAGAGAAGCCACTAGTGAAACCTATGGCCCCCGGGTCTATTCTCATCATATCAATCTCTATCACTTTAATATTGCTTTGCTATTTACTTTGCTTTCACTTTTTACTTTGCATCTTTATATCAAAAATACCAAAAAATATTCTATCTATCAGATCTCACTCTCGTAAGTGACCTTGGAGGGCTTGACAACCCCTAATTGCGTTGGTTGCGAGTAGCTATCGCTTTGTGCAGGTACGAGGGACTTGAGCGTGGGCTCCTACTGGATTGATACCTTTGTTCTCAAAAACTGAGGGAAATACTTACGCTACTTTGCTGCATCATCCCTTCCTCTTCGAGGAAAACAAACGCAAGCTCAAGACGTAGCAAGTCGCTGCCCCACCTTGCCTAGTCCACTGCCCTCGCCGCTTCGCCTTCGTGCACCTCCAGAACCCTGATCCCAACCCCACCCCTCTCATCTGCCGAGCCATTCAACACACTTGCGGCAACCCCGCCTTCATCATGGGCGGTTCATGGCGGGGGATCGCTTGCCTCACTTTCCACACACTCGCCGCACGCAATGATGTGATTAGCCACAGTCGTATTGAGTTTGAAGGGAACGCAATCACCGTTGAGCCAGTCGAGCACGTCAACCGCTCCATTGCTATCTTCACTGACCTCGCTGAGGTCGAGGTCTCTAAATTTCCTCACAAACTTTAGCACGAGGACGGCATACGCTTCACCCTGGCCTTCCTGGGATACGTATGTGTCGTCGATGACTTTTATCTCCATGGCATCGACTACACGTCGGTCCGCACACTTGTGCTCCTCCAATCTGGCAAACCAGCTCCCCCTGGCATCGTCATCCAGCTTCCGCCCATCAACGAAATCAAAATCGCCAAAGTTGTTGAGGTTTCTCATTGGCACCACAGTGATGATGCCACCCCCTTTGGAAGTGCTTCTTCTGACGGAGATTCTGCACCACTCTCACAGTGCGCCTCACCACGTCCTCTCTCCCCTGCTCACCTCGCCCCTATCGTCTCTGCGGTACATGCAGGGTGGCGGGCCGATCCTACCTACAGTGGCTCTAGGCCGGTCGCCCCCCGTGCAACCATCGTATCTCCTGGCTCTGCATCTGGGGGATCCGCTCTGGCCTCACCTTCCCCCCCCCCCACCTGGAACCATGCGACATCCTCTCATCATTTCTAACGACAGATATGCTATCTCGGAGGACATGCACGCCCCGCTCCTGCATATCGTTTCCTCCGACACGCTGGACGCAGTGCATGCACCCCCTGTCGGTGTCAAAACTGGCGGATCTCGGGTAGGGGGTCCCGAACTGTGCGTCTAAGGCGGATGGTAACAGGAGGCAGGGGACACGATATTTTACCCAGGTTCGGGCCCTCTTGATGGAGGTAAAACCCTACGTCCTGCTTGACTAATATTGATGATATGGGTAGTACAAGAGTAGATCTACCACGAGATCAGAGAGGCTAAACCCTAGAAGCTAGCCTATGGTATGATTGTAGGTTGTCCTATGGACTAAAACCCTCCGGTTTATATAGACACCGGAAAGGGCTAGGGTTACACAAGGTCGGTTACAAAGGAGGAGATATACATATCCGTATTGCCTAGCTTGCCTTCCACGCCAAGTAGAGTCCCATCCGAACACGAGACGAAGTCTTCAATCTTGTATCTTCATAGTCTAACAGTCCGGCCAAAGGATATAATCCGGCTGTCTAGAGACCCCCTAATCCAGCACTCCCTCAGTAGCCCCTGAACCAGGCTTTCAATGATGATGAGTCCAGCGCGCAGTATTGTCTTCGGCATTACAAGGCGGGTTCCTCCTCCGAATACACCACGGAAGAATTTGAATACAAGGATAGTGTCCGACCCTGCAAAATAAGTTCCACATACCATCGTAGAGAGAATAATATTTCCACAATCCAATTTGCCGACTTGTATTGGCAACACGACAGTATGCCATGGCCCGGTGATTATTCGAACCGTTTCCTTTAACTAGCCCCGCACATAATGTGAGGCAGGTTTTTGACACGTCTTGTCAAAGCAGAGATTGTGTCCCCTTATCACGGGATTCTCATCAATACCTGCGTGGGTAACCCAACCGCGCCATCGATTAGGATGCTTGGGGGATAAGCGAGTTTTACCAGGCTAGTGGGGGCGCATAGTTTCGGCCACCCATATAAAGGGATAAGGATTCACCTTTTCATCGACGCCTTCTTGCTCCTTTACTCATCCACTTTCGCACACTCAAGCTCCAGCGCCCAAGTCCGCATTTCCCACCTCGACCTTCTCCAATCATGTCCGGCGCGGGTGGCAGGTGGATGGTCTCCTCCGTCATGGAGGGACACATCAAGAAGCTGGGGAGAGCCGGATACCTGCCCGATGACATCGTGCACCGGCTCCCAGATGAGGGGCAGCTCATCCCCACCCCCAGGCCCCATGAGAGGGTAGTGTTCCTTACCCACTTCCTCTGCGGACTGGGATTCCCTCTCCACCCATTCGTCTGGGGGCTCATGTTCTACTACGGCCTGGATTTCCACGATCTGGCCCCGAACTTCATCCCCAACATCTCGACGTTTATCGTCGTGTGCGAGGCCTTCCTCCGCATCAAGCCCCACTTCGGCTTATGGCTGAAGACCTTCAATGTCAAGCTGAAGGTAGTGAGTGGCCGCCAAGCGGAGTGCGGAGGCGCCATGGTGGGCAAGATGCCCAATGGCACATGGCTCAAGGGCTCCTTCGTGGAGACCATAAAGGGGTGGCAATCGGGGTGGTTCTACATCACCGAGCCACGTGACCCTAAATGGGCAGCGGCCCCCGAGTTCCGATCTGGCATCCCCACGCGGCTCACCTCCTGGGAAGAGAAGGGCCTGTCCTGAGGTAGTTCGGGAGAGCTGACCGGACTCCAAACATGTATTCAAAACATGGTGAACAAGAAGCTCAAACTCGTCAACGTAGTCCAGGTCATGGTCATCCGCCGGATCCTCCCATGCCAACAACGAGCTTTCAACTTGTGGGAGTTCGACCCGGCCCAGCACCGAACTCTGAACAGGCTCTTCGACACAACTCACGAGGATGCCTGGAAGGTGCTATTCAGGAGTGTTGAGGTTCCCCCTCCCACTACTGAGGATCGCGGATTCTGCGCGAAGCGCCAAGCCAGAGCGGTAAGCTGTTTTACCTCTCACAGGATACTTGTTTTTCATAGTTTGACTCTATGCGGGATCTAAGCTCCCGTACCTTTGATAGGACTGGCAGGAGACGGCCGGACAGATCGACTGTCCGGCTCCTTTGCCCGAAGGCCCAGCAGACGCTCTCCTGACGAAGATGCTGACTCCGGCTCCTTACAAGGTGCCGGAGAAGACCAAGAAGGCCAAGGGAACCAGAAAGAGTTCCCGAAGCCAGGCATCATTGGACTCATCGTCCGATAACTCTATGACACACTCCTCCCCCGAAGACGAGGAGGAAGAAGAAGATGCTCCCCCTTCAGTTGGGGGAGACAAGAAAAGGAAGGCTGCCCCAACTGGGGGGGGGCGAAGGGTCCAAGAAGGGAAGGACTCTCCTTCCGGACAGTTCCACCACCTCCGCCAAAGGCGAAGATGAGTGGCTGCTCAGGGCCAAGCCCCTGGCGAAGTCGTAAGTATTCGGATACCAGAGTAACTCATAGCATTCCTTTGTCGCACTACTTCCCCTAACACCGAATATGATTATGCAGGCCGCCACGAGCCCGCATCGATGTATCGTCGGACAGCTCCCTGGGCTTGTCGGATATGGATAGCGATCCACTTCCGACCGCCACCTCCCCTTTCCCTGCAGACGACGCCGAGGTATTGTCTCAAGAGGCACCGGGTCAATGGGAGACAGTCCCGGAGGCGCCTCATGGCGACTTTCCGGACTCCGAGAGCAGAGGGAACAAGGCCCCCGAGGGCTCCGAGTTCAGTCCTCAGCCGAACACCGCGCCAGAACCTCTAGTGGTTCCGGACTCGGGCAGGCGGCCTCCTTCCAAGAGGGGCAAGACGCCTGTGCCGGTGACCTCTGTCCATCTAGAGGCACCGGACAATCTGCTGGGAGCGCTTCGCAGCGCTTCCGTCAACGAGGAGCACCGTACTATTATGAGTGCGGTGGTCCAGAAGGTTCAGTCCGCCAAGAGCGGATTGACTGAAGCCTGTGCCAGCCTTCTAACAGGCTTTGAGGTAAGTGTTTAAAATATAGGAAAAATATTACCGCATAGACAGTAGCCTCTGATGCTCTGTTCGGTGTTCACAAAGAAAAGCCGAACAGAGGATCAAAAAATATCGCAGGAGTCTAATATAAGTATGTCAATATGCGTATGCAGGCTTCGCTGCTGGCATCTGCCGCACTGACGTCCAAGGACGAGCTCGGCCTTGCCAAGAGGCAGCTCGAGGAGAACAAAGGTAAGTAGTACCTAGTCTATGGATATGTATAAAAAGAATGCGATTGCAAAATGACAGGATCATCATGAATTTGCCAGGGGCCACGACCGAAGTGGCGACCCTAAAGCAAGCGTTGTCCGAGGCCGAAGATAAAGCGGCCAAGGAGCGCAACGAACGGGAAAGGCAAGAGGCTCGGGTGCGCGAGGTGCAGCAAGAGCTCCAGGCTCTCGTGATGAAGCACGAGGCGTTGGAGCTTGACTCGAAGACGCGAGAGTCCGAGCTTGCCGCGGCCCCCGAGAGCGCAAAGAGTGCTAAGGACGAAGCCCAAAAGGCCCTCCAGGAGATTGACGCGATGAAGAAAATAGCGGCGGGTAAGGCATTCTATATGCAAAGCAAGCATGTGAAAGTAAATTACCTATTACTTACCCGAATCCGGAGCTCTCCAGGAGCATTCGCAGATTTGCCCCGCAGCGTGTCGGATGCCGCACAGTTTAACCAGGCCGAGGAGGAAAGCTCAACTGAGAAGCTGTTCTGGTCTCAGTATACTGGGACTGAACACCCGGTGCCTATGAGCGACCAGCTGAAGCAGCTGGTCGAGCTACACAAGGCGGCCGAACAGGCCATGAAGGGCTTTATAGTCCGATTGTGGCCTGGCGACGCCCTTCCGAACAAATGCTTCGGCCTAGTGAGGCGGCTTGTGGATGCCTGCCCATGGCTGGAAGTCGTCAAGCGGTCCGTCTGCATCGAAGGTGCACGCCGGGCTTTCGCCCATGTGAAGGTGCAATGGGCCAAGCTAGACGCCGTGAAGCTGATCAAGGAAGGACCGCCGCAGGGCAAGGAGCATGGCACCCCCGAAATTTATTATGAGGGTGTCCTGAAGGGTGCCCGTCTTGTAGCGGACGAATGTCCAAAGGATGTAATATTTGAGTAAATTTGCTCGTGTGATCCTGTATGATGAAAACTTGTTTCATATGCTCTATGCAACGCTTGTTTTGAATTTAAAATATTACCTTCTGTTTGGCTGTTTATCCAATCTGAGAGATGGCTAGTTATAACGCCCTCGATGCGGCTATATCTCCTACGTGTCGAAGCACGACTTAGAGGCATAACCGCATTGAAAGCAATGTTGCAAGTAAGGTAATCTTCACAACAACCCATGTAAATAGATAATAGGGGAAAAGGTACATAGTTGGCTTACACTCTCCACGTCACACAAATACATGAATAACATTACAATCATCCAATACACTCATGGTCCGACTACGGTACCAAAATAAAAAATCAACCCCAACATGCGACACGGTCCCCGATCACCCCAACTGGGCACCACTACTGATCATCTGGGAAAGACACATAGTAACGGCGAGAGTCTTCGTCGAACTCCCACTTGAGCTCAAGCACATCATCTGGAACGGAATCATCGGTCCATGCATCTGGTTTGGAAGTAATCTGTGAGTCACGGGGACTCAGCAATCTCGCACCCTCGCGATCAAGACTATTTAAGCTTATAGGTAAGGCAAGGTAATATGTGGAGCTGCAGCAAACGACTAGCATATATGGTGGCTAACCTGTTCGCAAAAGAGAGCGAGAAGAGAAGGCAAAGCACGAACGAAGAACTATGATCAAGAAGTGATCCTATAACAACCTACGCCAAACATTACTCCAACACTGTGTTCACTTCCCGGACTCCGCCGAGAAGAGACCATCACGGTTACACATGCAGTTGATTCATAATAATTAAGTTAAGGTTCATGTTATCTACAATCGGGCATTAACAAATTCCCATCTGCCCATAACCGTGGGCACGGCTTTCGAAAGTTCAAATCCCTGCAGGGGAGTCCCAACTTAGCCCATCACAAGCTCTCACGGTCAACGAAGGATATTCCTTCTCCCGAGACATTCCGATCAGACTCGGCATCCCGGTTCTAGAAGACATCCTCGACAAGGGTAAAACAAGTCCAGCAACACCGCCCGAATGTGCCGAAAAATCTCGATAGGAGCTGCACATATCTTGTTCTCAGGGCACACTCAGATAGGTCAAGCTACGAGTAAAACCAACCCTCGAGTTTCCCCGAGGTGGCCCCGTAGGCTGCCCAGTTCGGACCAACACTCAGAGGAGCACTGGCCCAGGGGGTTTAAATAAAGATGACCCTCGGGCTCCGGATACCCAAGGGAAAAAGAGGCTAGGTCGCAAATGGTAAAACCAAGGTTGGGCATTGCTGGAGGAGTTTTATTCAAGGCAAACTGTCAAGAGGTTCCCATTATCACCCAACCACGTAAGGAACGCAAAATCCGGGAACATAACACCAATATGACGGAAACTAGGGTGGCAAGAGTGGAACAAAACACTAGGCAAAAGGCCGAGCCTTCCACCATTTACCAAGTATATAGGTGCATTAAGATAACAAGATAATATAGTGATATCCCAACAATAAACAATGTTCCAACAAGGAATGATCTCCAATCTTCACCTGCAACTAGCAACGCTATAAGAGGGGCTGAGCGAAGAGGTAACATAGCCAATCAACGGTTTTCTAGGACATGGTGGGTTAGAGGTTTGACATGGCAATTTGGGAGGCATGATAAGCAAGTGGTAGGCATCGTAGCATAGGCATAGCAAAAGAGCGAGCATCTAGCAAGCAAAGATAGAAGTGATTCCGAGGGTATGATCATCTTGCCTGCAAAGTTGTCAGAGTTGACTTGATCCTCGTAAGCAAACTCAACGGGCTCCTCGTTAGCGAACTCGTCTCCCGGCTCTACCCAAACAAGAACAACAAGCAAAAGGAATACAATCAACCACGTGCAATGCTCAAACAACATGATGCAAACATGGTATGATATGCGGAATGCGATATGCGATGCATATGCATGATTTGGAAAGGAATGATTGAACCTGGCCTTAATTTGGAAATCCAAGAGTGCCACTGAAAAGGTGAGGTGATTTCGGTTGAAATCGATATAAAGATCACCGGAATCGGATGCACGGTTTGGAAATGGCAAGCAAAACAAATATGGCACCGGTCTGCGATAATCAGCAAGTAGCCATCTAAATGCATCAAGATAAATATGCTACAGCACTCAAACATGACAAAAAAATACATGGCAGGGATCCACTCGTAATGCTTGACAAAAGATGAACACTGAGCTACGGCCAATTCATCCATTAACAGGTTCAAACAAGCATGGCAAAAATGCAAACGATAACAAGTTTCAGACTTAGTGAAATTAACACAAGTCTGGAATTTAACATCAGGTAGCACACTATGGAGCATGAAAACTATATGCTACAGGAACTTAACATGGCAAAGCAAGGCATGGCATGAAGCTACTCAAAGCATTTAACAAAAGTCCCTTACTGACCATAAGCCAAAAGGGCACAGAAAATATGATTACCCCCATGCAAACGTAGCAAGTTTTATAAACAGATTCAGACTTGATGAAATTTCAGGACATGGCAAAAAAACAGATTCATGTTGGCATGTTAACAAGCTTGATTAACTCACTACGTAGCATAACATGGCATGGAACAAAATCTAGCATGGAGTAGGCATGAAAATGAAGCTAACCATGTGCCAAACCACCTCATAGCATGTTTCAAATAAATCACACAAAAATGCCAAAACAACACTATGATGTAAAATGATATGTATGCAAACTTGCTTAAATGCAGAAAATAATGCCACCACTGGATTGGTGGGATTTTTCTACCCCAAAAATATATATAATATGTCTAGGTTGCTGTAGAAAAAACATCACAAGTGCCATAAGTGAAAAACTGCCCTAAAAGGGAATATGACAGAATTGGCAATTTCCATATTTGGAATGTCCAGATCTGCACTTGCCTGAAAAGGAAAGCTAGCATATTCCAGAAATGGAAATCGCTGGAATAAAAGATTAATAAAGGAAAAGAAATAGATACGAGGGATGTGAAATTATGACATGTGGGCCTGCGAGTGTGTGTGGCTGACAATGGGACCAAGACGTCATAGTCACAGTGAAAATAAAAGGCCACCACTAAAAACGTGGAACCTGGGACTCGAACCCAGGTCTCCTAGGCAGGAAAGAGGCATGCTAACCAGTGCGCTAGAGGTAAGTGTGTGTTCTAAGAGGGGCGCCTGGCTCCTTTTGAACCAGCGCCATAAGGCCGAGCCTTTGGCCGTGGCAACACAGAAATCACCGGCTCCGGCGGCGACGAGCTAGGAGGCGCGACTCACTGAGCAGAACAAAGGCGGGCGTGCGGGAACCTGTGGGGACTCCAGCGAGCGAGTGGAGGTGGCTCGCGAGTGTGCAGGCACTCGGGCACGAGCTCACGCTCGGCTCGGGGCCATGACGAGGCACGGTAAGCAGGGAAGAAAAAAGGCCCACGGCAAGGAGTGTTTGCGAGCGGATGAGTGCGCGAACGCGTGCCCTAACGCAGGGAAGCAGTGCGGCGAGACGATCCGAGGCGGAGGGCATGGACACGCTACGGCAGCAACATCAACTACAATAAAGCTACTGGTCTCGCCGGAGCACCGAGAACACGCGAAAAACATGGAAGGAGTGGCGCCTTTGTTGGAACCAACACGAGGCTACACACGCGAGCTCGGTGGAGAGGAACGAAGGAGGGAGGAAGACGAACACAGGAATTTTCGAGGCCCAACTGCTTGCCTCTTTTCTTGCTTTCTTCTCTCCTTATTCACCTCGGGAGCCAAGCTCACCGTTACATGCATAACAAACCCACCTAGCGTAGATCGATCTGATCGTGCCATCCCACGATCCGAGTCTGGCTGGTGACCAAAACAACCATCAGAAAAGATGCCTCGACGTGAACTCGCACGTCTCAGGCTACATGCAAACAGACCTCAACATGCATGACTCTACTTGAGCACTATGACCCAACATGCACACGTCCATCCCCATGCGCAGCTAGCCCACTAGTACTTTGCTAACTTACTTCCATGCTAAACGTAACACCAGGTGCATGACACGACTAAACAAACCGCTGACTAAACCTACGACAAGATTAGAACTAACAGCCTTTGGTGAACTAGACGGCACGAGAAGGATCAGGGACGGAAGCGAGATTACCTAGCTCACCTAGGACAAGAATACGAGGCCAGGGACTCGACGGAGACGACGCGCAGCAGTACTGAACTTGGCGAGGCTTCGGGTCCGTGAAGAAGAGGGAGGAGACAGGTCAGAGAGGTCGATCCAGAGGCCGTGGCGGTGCGGGCGCGGTGGCAAGGGACGAAGAGGGACTTGGCGTTCCTCTCCACTACTCCCGAGGGGGTCGGAGGCGCAGCGACGAGCTACCCTGAGCTCGAGCTCAAGCTCGGCCGGAGCATGGTGGGCAGGGCGATGGCATGGGTGTGCAGGTTCACCTCGCTGCGGAGAGGGAAGAAGGGGAGGGGGGATCGGTCGAGGGAGGATAGGGTTAGGTCTAGCACATGATATATAGGGGCTAGGGATGCCGGACGGCCGTTAAATCAACGAGGTTGTGGACGTGGAAAATGATGGATGTGCGCCGTACAGTAGGTTGACGACGCCTCTGTATGCGTGGGCTGGATGGGCTGCTGGGCTGCGCTCGGCTGTGGTGCCTAGGTGGGCTGCTGGCTGCGGGAGGCCAAGGTAAGGCCTTTTCCTTTCCCTTTATTTGCTGTTAAACTAATAAGCAGCTGCAAGGGAAATAAAAAGGCCAGGGGCTAGGAGAGGAGTTTTGCAGATATAAAAATATCCTCAAGCTCCTGGAATTATGGGCCATTTGATTAAATTGCTTTGGGGATTTTTAAAGGAAGAAAATTAAATCAAGTTTGAATTAAATTCAAACTTGAGTCAATTTTTAACCTCACCAAAACATATTAAAATGAGTTGAAAATTGGCAAAGAGGATTTACACATGGTGCAAGATTTACAGGGAGAAGATGAACATTAAAAGAGAAGAGAAAGTGGCACTTGTCAAAACAAAGGAATAGAAGGAGAGGTGGGGATGCATGGAGGTGGTGATTCATGGAACACACATAGAACATGCAACAACATATCATGCATGAATGTCATGGAAAAGCAAGTTGACATAAGCCCAACACAACATAGATATGCACATGATGGAAACATATGATGAGGGCATAGTGCAACAATGGATGACAAAAGAGATATGACAAAGCAAAGACAAGAAAAAGCAAAGACAAACAAAACAAACCCAAAAAGAAACCCACAAAGAGGAAAACCACTTAGAATAGATGAAGAACAAGATGGATATATTGCCAAAATGGGAAGTTTTACATCTGGGGTGTTACACTAGTCCTCGTCTTCTGCCCCCATGCCACGAGTGCTGGGGTGTTCGAGATAAACCTGAGCACTCTTGTTCCCATTTTTGGGTCCTTCGAGGGAGGTGCTCAGCACAACGAACAATGCAACCGGACTAATAATGCTTTATCACTCTCACTTCGCCATAGAATTCTATAATTTTAAATTTTGGCGAAGCCCCTGGTATTTGGAAGGCCGAATTTGGGGCGCGATACACGCCTTTAAGCCGGACAGGACCGGCTCCTCGCTCTAAGCGGCATAAGTCTTTAGGGACTCGAAACCTTGCCGAACAGCGACCAGTGTCTCGCCTTATCATGACAGTCGGTTTTAGCTTTCTCTACTGAGGTTCTTAGCCCAGCAGAACCGCGGCACAATCGCAGTAGTTCTCCTAGTGCTACCTTAGCCGATAGAGCGGAACGTAAGGTACCAAAACATAGGAGCCGGGCAAACCCAACATTTGACCAAAGACATGATTCGGAGCTGATGCATATAATGCTATAAGTTCGGGGTGCCGCACTCGTGAAAGTGTTCGGACTTCTCACACCATAATGTGGGATACCTAAGCCCCTGGTGTATTGGCCGTACCCAAGTGTACGGTTGCAAGGCGTCATTAACGAACACACGTATATATAAAACAAGAATGCAATAATAGTCGTAATGTTATGCATTGTTTATTCAAAAAGGTGCGTTAAAGCAGAATGATACAGATAGTGCGATAAGCAAAAAGTAGGACTATGTCCCTTCCAAGGGCAAGCTGAGGAATAGTATTAAAGCAAATATTTCAATCGTTATTGTAATCCACCTGGGAGTTCCGTGGTGTGATGTAGCTTTCTGCCTCCTTGCTTGCTGCATCATGTGTTCGGCAATCATGCTGCCGGACAGGGTTTCCAGAGATTAAAGTCCTGAAAGAGAAAAATAACAAAGCGGGAAGCCCCTAGTGCGGTTTAAGCCACGTATTGGGGCGTGCCGTAGTTGTGCCCCCTCCCCGCCTGTGCCCATGGTATTTTTAATGCGTAATTATGTACGCGTGGCACGAATTTCGCCGTTTGTCTTGGGCCGGGGTGGGGGCTGCATTGCTACGTGAGCTCAGATCGTGCCGGGCGGTCTAGTTACCGATTACTCCGAGCGCGCTTGAAGGTGTCCGGGTCTTGAAAGGCCGAACTGGTGGATTGCCTTGAGAGGCTGCTTTGGGCTTCTGCTGCGGGGGCCGCAGTGTGCTCCTCCATGCGGAGAGAGCGCTCTGTGTTTCCATTAACTGTGATGACCCCCCCGAGGTCCTGGCATCTTGAACTTGAGGTATGCATAATACGGTACCGCATTGAATCTTGCAAATGTGATTCGCCCGAGCAGTGCATGATAGCCACTGCGGAACGGGACTATGTCGAAGATTAATTCTTCGCTTCGGAAGTTATACGGGGATCCGAAGACCACTTCTAGTGTAATTGAGCCTGTGCAATGGGCCTCCACACTTGGAATGACGCCTCTAAAGGTCGTTTTTGTGGACTTGATCCTTGAGGGGTCTATACCCATTTTGCGCACTGTGTCCTGGTAAAGCAGGTTCAGGCTGCCGCCGCCATCCATACGGACTCGCGTGAGGTGAAATCCGTCGATGATTGGGTCTAGGACCAGTGCGGCGAATCCGCCATGACGGATACTAGTGGGATGGTCCCTGCGATCGAAGGTGATCGGACAGGAGGACCATGGGTTGAACTTTGGGGCGACTGGCTCCAACACATATACGTCCCTGAGCGCACGCTTCCGCTCCCTCTTGGGGATGTGGGTTGCGTATATCATGTTCACCGTCCGCACTTGTGGGGGGACCTCTTCTGTCCTCTGGTGTTTGGCTGCCAGGGCTCTTCCTCGTCATCGCTATGTGGCCCCTTATCTTTGTTTTTGGCAATTAACTTGCCGGCCTGCTTGAATACCCAACAATCCCTATTGGTGTGGTTGGTTGGCTTGTCGGGGGTGCCGTGTATTTGACACGAGCGATCAAGTATGCGGTCCAAACTGGACGGGCCCGGAGTGCTTCTTTTAAATGGCTTTTTCCGCTGACCGGGTTTAGAGCCTTTGAATCCGGCATTGACTGTCGTATCCTCGGTATTGTCGCTGTTAATGCGGCGCTTATGTTTGCTGCGACGTGACCTGCTATTGCCGTCCATGGTGTCCGAAGTACCATGGTTCTTTGATATGTTATTACTGCGAGCCAGCCAGTTGTCTTCTCCTGGACAAAAGCGGGTCATGAGTGTCGTGAGGGCTGCCATAGATTTCGGCTTTTCCTGACCAAGGTGCCGGGCTAGCCACTCATCGCGGATGTTGTGTTTAAAAGCTGCTAAGGCCTCGACATCCGGACAGTCGATGATTTGATTTTTCTTTGTTAGGAACCGAGTCCAGAATTGCATGGCTGATTCTTTTGGCTGCTGAATTATGTGGCTCAAGTCATCGGCATCTGGTGGTCGCACATAAGTGCCCTGAAAGCTGTCGAGGAATGCGGCCTCCAGATCTTCCCAACAGCTAATGGACTATGCTGGCCAGCTGTTAAGCCAATGCCGCGCTGGTCCTTTGAGCTTTAGTGGGAGGTATTTGATAGCGTGTAAGTCATCACCATGGGCCATGTGGATGTGGAGGAGGAAATCCTCGATCCATACCGCAGGATCTGTTGTGCCGTCATATGATTCAATATTTACGGGTTTAAAACCCTCTGGGATTTGATGATCCATTACTTCGTCTGTGAAGCATAGGGGGTGTGCGGCGCCTCTGTACTGGGCTATGTCGCGACGCAGCTTGAATGAGTCGTGTCTGCTGTGGTCGGCCCAGCCGGACTTACTTTTGCTGTATCCGGCGTGACGTTTATCGTCTTTCATAGTGGCGCGCCCTCGTGATCCGTAGATCGATCTTGCATGTTTTGCTTTGTCTTCCAATACGTCTCGCAGGTTTGGCGTATTTCCCCATACCTTTTTGTTTGAATGGCGTCGGGGTGCAGGCTGAGTTTTTGGCTGGAATGCCTCTCTATCGCGGCCACGAGGTGGTCGATCAGCCGTGTCATACGCTTCTTCCTCCAGTCGGGGTAGCAACCTGCATTTTGGGTAACTCTTGGAGGGGCGCTCGAGTTTATATTCCTCGGCCGCGAGGACTTCAGTCCATCTGTCAGCTAGCAGATCTTGATCAGCTTGAAGCTGCTGTTGCTTTTTCTTAAGGCTATTTGCCTTGGCTATAAGCCGGCGCTTGAAGCGCTCTTGTTCGACGGGATCCTCTGGCATGACAAATTCGGCATCGTCGAGGCTTGCCTCGTCTTTCGAGGGGGCATGTAATTATCGTCCTCCGCCTCTCCATCTGCCGCTCTCTCTGGAGGGCTGGCCTTTCCATCCTCCTGTCCTAGATCGTGCTGGAGGGGATTGTTGCCATCTTCGGCACTATCCGGAGTGTTATTATCTCCTGTGCCGGTATCACCACTTTTGCTTTGGTGGGACTTAGAGCGGCGCCGCTGACGTCGGCGCTTGGGTTGCTTCTTGGAGGGGTCATCCTCCGCTGTCTCGTCACCGTTGCCTTCTTTGGGTGTGTCCACCATGTATATGTCGTATGATGAGGTGGCTATCCACTGCCCTGTAGGCAGTGGTTCCTCTTTGTAACACCCCGGATATGATTTACCCAATTTGTACTCCAACTCTTGCCGTTTCCGGCCTTAAGTTATTTTATTTTCTCGGGTTCGGATTTTTGTCTCCGTGTGTTGTTATCATTGTCATGCATCTCATATCATGTCATCATGTGCATTGCATTTGCATACGTGTTCATCTCATGCATTCGAGCATTTTCCCCGTTGTCCGTTTTGCATTCCGGCGCTTCGTTCTCCTCCGGTGGTCATTTCTACCTTTCTTTCGTGTGTGGGGATTAAACATTTCCGGATTGGACCGAGACTTGCCAAGCGGCCTTGGTTTACTACCGGTAGACCGCCTGTCAAGTTTCGTATCATTTGGACGTCGTTTGATACTCAAACGGTTAACCGAGGGACCGAAAAGGCCTCGTGTGTGTTGCAGCCCAACACCCCTCCAAGTTGGCCCAAAAACCCACCTAAACCTTCTACATCATCTAGATCGTTCGATCACGATTGCGTGGCCGAAAACCGCACCTCATTTGGACTCTCCTAGCTCCCTCTATGCCTATATATACCCCCCCGATTCCAAATCTCGGATCCCCTCTGTCTAACCCCAAAAAAACTGCTCCCCTCGCTGCCGAACGTGTCCGAATCGGGCCAGACACGTCCGCCCGCCGCAGCCGACCAACGGGCCGCTGCCACGTGTCCCCGGGGCGCCACACATCGCCGCTCCGCGCCGCCGGCCCGCGAAGGCCCGAGGCCGGCCCTCCCCATCTCCGACCGGGCCCTGAGGCCCTCGTGTCGTGCCGCCCCTCTGCCCCAGCTCCGGGCAACTGAGCCGCCGCCCTCCACCGCGGCGCCGTGCACCATCGCCGGCGGGCCGTCCCGCCGCCTCGCCGGTGCAGCTCCGTCCCGCGCCGGCGCCTCCGCTCCGCCGCCATCCCCGCCACTCCACGGCGCCGCCCCGGCTTCCTTCCCTCCGGCGAGCTCTCCCCAAGGCTGGCAAGTTCCGCTCCGGCAAGCCACCGTAACTCCGGCGAACAGTTGAACGGCGGCGAACCTCGTAATCCGCGCCGTCCGGATCTGGATCTGAGATCCCGTTTGGGTTGACTTTCTCCCGAAACCCTAGTTCATATTGCCCTGTTCACCGTGCCGTAACTTTGCATCCGTAGCTCCGTTTTGGGCATATAGCATATCAAAATGTTCGCCTCAGAGAGTACATCATTTCATTCCATTGCATCATTTTCATTTGAGTTCATCTTGATGCCCGAAATGCTGTTAGAAGAGTGCTACTTGAGATAATTGGCAGATCTGCTGCTCCATTTAGATATTTGTCATTTTTTCCATGTTTATTGTGTGCATGATATGCCCATGAGCTCTACATATGTTTTGTTAAGGGTTTTGCCATCTTTCCATAGGTGCAACCCATGTATTTTTGTGATGTGTGTGGTGACTAGCGCGTGCTTGCAAAGTGAGGCACTTGGTATGCTGTTTTCAGGGACTTAGCAATTCCACTAAGTCCTTGATCTGTTTATCTCATATGGCCATATGTTCATGTTGTTTCCTAGTGATCCGTGCCACTTTTTAGGATGATCAGTAAGGATGTTTTGTTAATATTGTAGTGATCTATCCATCCATGTCTTTGTTTGCAATTATGGAGCACCCTAGCTTGAGTCAATCGAGCTCTACTTTTGCTATTTCGTGAATCTGGGCGGATTGTCTACTTGTTAGCGATTTTGCTGAGGATGTTGTAGTTGATCCGTGCATGCTATGATATTGTTCTTGCCATGTCTACCTTGTATTTTGTGTATTCTTGATGGATGTATGCTTAGATTGTCATGACTTGCTCTGTAGTGAGTGCATCGAGCTCGTAAACATGCCTACTTGATATCTGTTTCAACATGCTCCAGTTTTCACTAAGTCTGTGATCTGATTATGTTTTTGCTATGTTCACATGCTTGCAATTGTATTTTCTGATCCCTTTTGGCTCAAGGTCACTAAGGGACTTTTGTTAAGCTCTTTGAGTAGCTCCATGCCAATGCTACGATGCCTACCACTTGCTTTCAAGCCTCCCAAATTGCCATGTCAAACCTCTAACCCACCATGTCCTAGCAAACCGTTGATTGGCTATGTTACCGCTTTGCTTAGCCCCTCTTATAGCGTTGCTAGTTGCAGGTGAAGATTGGAGTCCGTTCCTTGTTGGAACATTATTTACTTATTGAGATATCATTATATTGCCATGTTATCTTAATGCATCTATATACTTGGTAAAGGGTGGAAGGCTCGGCCTCTCGCCTAGTGTTTTGTTCCACTCTTGCCGCCCTAGTTTCCGTCATATCGGTGTTATGTTCCCGGATTTTGCGTTCCTTACGCGGTTGGGTTATAATGGGAACCCCTTGATAGTTCGCCTTGATTAAAGCTTTTCCGGCAATGCCCAACCTTGGTTTTACCATTTTCCACCTAGCCTCTTTTTCCCTTGGGTTTCCGGAGCCCGAGGGTCATCTTATTTTAAACCCC
>NC_041384.1:767194727-767204247 GCF_002162155.2 Triticum dicoccoides | reverse complement strand
GTTGGTCCGAACCAGGTAGCCTGCGGGGCCACCTCGGGGAAACTTGAGGGTTGGTTTTACTCGTAGCTTGACCTATCTGAGTGTGCCCTGAGAACGAGATATGTGCAGCTCCTATCGGGATTTGTCGGCACATTCGGGCGGTGTTGCTGGATTTGTTTTAACCTGTCGAAGTGTCTTGAAGAACCAAGATACCGAGTCTGATCATAACGTCTCGGGAGGAGGTCTATTCCTTCGTTGACCATGAGAGCTTGTCATGGGCTAAGTTGGGACTCCCCTGCAGGGATTTGAACTTTTGAAAGCCGTGCCCGCGGTTATGGGCAGATGGGAATTTGTTAATGTCCGGTTGTAGATAACTTGAATCTTAATTTAATTAAAATGAATCAACTGTGTGAGTTACCGTGATGGTCTCTTCTCGGCGGAGTCCGGGAAGTGAACACGGTGTTGGAGTAATGCTTGCGCGGGTTGCCCTCTAGTTTCTCGCTCGCGCTTTGCCTCCTCTTCTCTCTCTCTCTCTTTTGCGAACAGGATAGCCACCACATATGCTAGTCGCTTGCTGCAGCTCCATATTTTTACCTTGCCTTACCTATAAGCTTAAATAGTCTTGATCGCGAGGGTGCGAGTTTGCTGAGTCCCTGTGGCTCAGAGATTACTATTAAACCAGATGCAGGGCCTGATGATTCCGCTCTAGGTGACGCACTTGAGCTCAAGTGGGAGTTCAACGAGGACTCTCAACGATACTACGTGTCTTTCCCTGATGATCAGTAGTGGTGCCCAGTTGGATGTGATCGGGACTGTGTCGCATGTTGGGTTATCTTTTATTTTGGCGCCGTAGTCGGGCCATGAGTGTTTGGATGATGTAATGTTATTTATGTACTTGATTGACGTGGCGAGTGTAAGCCAACTATGTTATCTCCCCTTTTATTATCTATATTACATGGGATGTTGTGAAGATTGCTTAACTTGCGACATATGCCTTAAATGTGATTATGTCTCTAAGTCGTGCCTCGACACTTGGGAGCTATAGTCGCATCGAGGGTGTTACACGTTGGTAATCAGAGCCTTCCCCGACCTTAGGAGCCCCATTGCTTGATCGTTCTAGCAGCCGAGTTGTGTCTAGAAAAATGTTTTGAGTCATTTAGGAATTATATATCGGAGAGTTTAGGAATTCTTTTTACTTCCCAGTCTCCTCATCGCTCTGGTAAGGCATCCTGACGTAGAGTTTTGACTATTCTCTTCTCAAATTTCACTAAAAAAAATTAGGATCACGCGGGTATCTTGGAATCGTTCCGATGGTTTTATGACGAGAACATTGTCTTGGTGCCTCCTGTCAGGGGTTTTGTGGAAGTGTCCCGGGGAGTTGAGCTCTGAGGTGTTGTCGTCATAATTTTATCGTTGCAGTTCTGGAATACCTGAGTTTAGTACGCCGACATCAAAAATCTCTTTTATGCAGTTCGTTGGTGAGATAACCTCGACGCCACCCAGTACTACGGCGGGAGTTCGGGAGTATCGCCATAAATTGTATAACGGATGCTTTTCGAAGGTTGAGGTAGATGGTTTCTGAAGTTTTTCTTGGTTATGTGTTGAAGGATGGATACAGCTGGATGTAGGATTTGCTAGATTTGGGTGAGATATTATGCTTCCCCTGTATCCCCAACACCTGATTGCATAACCGGAAAGGTTCGGGAGTTTCATAGGTGGGAATTCTTGTAGCTCTAGTTCTTCTTCCACGGATATTTGGTTTGAGATTGGGATTTCTTACCGAGTATTCGTTCTTGATCCGTACCTTGTTGATTTATTCCTCTACCTAATTCTAAGTGGCTTCTCAATTTATGGATATGTGACCATTTCAAGAGGAATGCATTCGTTCATTTTGTTCGGATGTGAAGACTTTATGTTGCAATTTTCATTCCGTTGGATTCAGCTTCATTTTATCTGTCTATGTGCTAATGGTGGTCAACCTCTTCAGGATGGCTCCCGCTAAGAGCACCAATCAGAATCAGAATCAGAATCAGGATCCGCCACCACCTCCACCTCCTCCGGAGGCATGGCAAGTTGTGATGGCTGCAACCAATGCAAACACACAGTTGATCATGCAAATTCTTCAAGAGCACAATCAAGGCAACCAAGGGAACCAAGGCAACAATCAGAATCACTTTGCTACACTCAACCAGTTCCTTGCTAACGGGCCAAAGACTTTCAGCAATTGTGTTGAGGCAACCGATGCTGACGATTGGCTCGTGGATCTGTGCAAGCATTTCGAGTGCAGTAACGTCAGGCCTGAGGACTTCGTCAAGTTCGCCTCCTTCCAACTCAAAGATCAAGCTGCAGAATGGTTCCAGCAGTACAAGGATTCCAGAGGTGGACATGTCATTACCTGGGATGAATTCCGTCAAGATTTCAGAGCTCACCATATCCCTCAGAGCGTGGTTGAAAGCAAGCGTGAGGAATTCCGCAACCTGAAGCAAGGCTCTTTGTCTGTCTATGACTACAACAAGTTGTTTCAGAAGCTCGCCTGCTTTGCCAAGCAGGACAACCCTGACGAGAAGAGCATGATATACCATTTCAGGGGTGGTCTCAGAGAAGAAATCCAGCTAGCTCTTGTTCTCTTTGAGCCCTTGAGGTACGATGAGTTCTACAACATGCCATTGAAGCAAGAGGCCACTCAACTGAGGTGTGATGCTTCCAAGAAGCGAGTCAGAGATGTTACTCCTTCTTCCTCTACTCAAGTGGCCAAGCAGCAGAAGTTTTGGCTTCCTCCTCCTCCGTTCCGTCAGCCGTATCAGCAGAAGAGCAAAGGTGGCAGTGGATCTTCCCACCCACCCAACCCTGGCTTTCAGAACAAGACTTCGTCTCAAGCTCCAAGATCGAGTGCTCCGTATCACCGTCCGCTTTCAGAGGTCACGTGCAACAAGTGCCAACAGAAGGGTCACTATGCCAACAAGTGTCTCAATCAGAGGCGTCTTGCTCCTCCTCCTCCTGTCAGATCGGCAAGTACAGCTGTGGTCAAGCATAACCCCAAGCACTCCAAGGTCAACTTTCTGAATGCAGCCCAGGCAGAGGACTCATCAGATGTCATCATGGGTAACCTTCCTGTTAATGATATTCCTGCAAAAGTACTTTTTGACACTAGTGCATCGCATTGTTTCATGTCAAAGCCATTTTTTACCAAGCATGAGTTCGTTTCTTCTCATTTGGGTAAACAAATGGATATCATTTCTCCTGGCAAACGTTTGAGTGCAAGTCTGGAGGTGCCAGATGTTACTATCACATTCGGCGACTACAAGTTCCTTTCTTCCCCAATGGTCCTTGGCAACTCGGATATTGATCTTATTCTCGGAATGGATTGGCTTTCTAAGCATAAGGCGCATCTTGATTGTGCTGCAAGGCAGATTCAATTGACTCATTCGTCTGAGGATGTAATTGTCTTTGTCGCTCGTGATGATACCATCCGTCTGTTTTCTCTCAATGAGAAGGGTGAACTGGATGCTATCTCGCAAAAATTCTAGTTGTTTGCGAATATCAATACGTCTTTCCAGAAGAGCTTCCAAGAATGCCTCCGCACCGGCCAGTTGAATTCGTCATTGATCTTGAGCCTGGCACAGAACCAGTGTGCAAGCGTCCTTACAAGCTCGGACCTGAAGAGCTGAAGGAGCTGAAGAAGCAACTCGATATTCAAGAAAGAATGGGTCTCATCCGGCCTAGTTCTTCTCCGTGGGGTTGTGGTGTTCTTTTTGTGAAGAAGAAGGATGGAACGGACCGACTTTGTGTTGATTACCGTCCATTGAACAAGAAGACTATCAAGAACAAATACCCACTTCCCAACATCAATGAGCTGTTCGAACAACTCAAAGGTGCTCAAGTATTCTCTAAGCTTGATCTCCGTATGGGTTATCATCAGATTCGAATCCGTGAGCAAGATATTCCCAAGACGGCTTTCAGGACAAGCTATGGTTCATATGAACACTACTAGAAAAAGGGCTATAGATGGGATTGACACTAATGGCGCACCAGACAAGCGGTGCGCCATTAGTATATACTAATGGCGCACCACCTTCTGATAGGCCATTAGAGTTGAAACTACTAATGGCGCACCAGGCCCAGGGTGCGCCATTAGTATCAAAAAAAATTTGAACTAGTGCGCCTATCCAAACATACTAATGGCGCATCCAGACACAGTGCGCCATTACTAGTTGTAACTAGTAATGGCGCACCTGTCGGAAAGTGCGCCACTAATGTTGTTTTTTTATTATATTTTTTATTCCTTTTTTGCAAAACTACTAATGGCGCACTGTTCCACTGTGCGCCATTACTAGTTTAAACTAGTAATGGCGCACTATGGGACAGTGTGCCATTAGTATGTTTTTTTTTGCAAAACTACTAATGGCGCACCACCAGAAGGTGCGCCATTAGTAACCTGGATTACTAATGGCGCATTTAGAATTGGTGCGCCATTAGTAAGTGGGCAGCAACAAGATATTTTGGACAGCCTCTCCTACCCACACTCACTTTCTCCCCACTTTATTCTCTCCACCTCCTCCTTGTCTCGGGTGCCTCCTATTTTTCACCTCATTTCCACCATAGATTCATTCAATTTAAGTGGTTAAATTACCTTGTTTTGATAGGTAAGTAAGGAGGGAAGCTATATTTATGGTGTTCTCCCTACAACAATGTGCACATGCACTTTTTATGGCCTAGCTAGATCTATGTATGTTCGTGGTGTTGCATATGTATGTGGTGTTGCATATGTGTTTGTGTTTGGAGGTGTACCGGTATTTGAAATGCGATAGTTGCCAATATTTTGCTGGAATGTTGATTCATTTCCGTTTCGGCGAGAATTTTGGCATTAAGCATTCTTTTTGGTCCTATTTTTAGGGAAAGTCATGCCAAAAATTTTCTTGGTTCTAAAATATCGTTTTGCTCTACCCCGCAAGAGACCATGGTCCGCACGATGACCGAAGGCATCGTGAATAGGTTTTGAGGTCCGCGAAGGCCGAGATGCTTCAAAAGAATGAGACAGAGATAAGATGTCCGTGTCGAAGATGCAAGCTGAAGAGCCTTATTGCGGACCCGGAATCCGGGCAGGTGCGGGACCACCTGCTCTTGCGTGGTTTCATGGATGGCTATCGGTGTCAAGGTGATGAAGATGACTACGAAGTCGTCCATGGGGGCCGGGCAAGAAATGAGGAAGGGCGGCAAGACAACCACCGCGGCTCGGGCAGGCGAGAAGACGAAGAATCCCAGGAGATGATCACGACGGTGATGCTGTACACAGTCATCATGTAGAAGATGCAGGACATGATGATGAGGAAGATGCCGGAGCAGACGACGGGCATGATCATGAAGATGATGATGCCGACGGAGCAGGCGACGCTGGACCATCGATGGGATGGGTGCAGGACCCTCATATTCAAGAGCTACTTCTCAAGCAGGCGGATAACGCAAGAGCTGCCGCCCGAGAGAAAGCCAAGATGGATCAACTTGAGTTAGACGCGGTTACTCCATTGTATGAAGGATGCAGGCCCGAGGATACCCGCCTGAAAGTAACGCTCATGGCTCTGGAGATGAAGGTAAAACACAAAATGACCGACGCATGCTTCGATGAGAACATGTCATTCTGGCACGAACGTCTTCCCAAGGGGAACAAGTGCCCGACCAGTTTGGAGGAGGCGAAGAAAATCGTGTGTCCTCTAGATTTACCGCACGTGAAATACCATGTGTGCATGAACAATTGCATCATTTATCGGGACGAGCATGCGGAGTCTACCATATGTCCGGTGTGCGGCGTCACTCGATACAAGAAGAGGAAGAAAGCTCCTCGAAAAGTGGTGTGGTACTTTCCGATCACTCCTCATCTGCAGTGGTATTTCGCGGACCCAAAGGTAGCAAAGCTCCTGCATTGGCACGCGGATAGGGAGGAGAAGAAGCGAGAAGATGACGTAAATGATCCGGAGATAGATAAAAAAGACAAGATGCTGAGTCACCCTAAGGATGCGAGCCAGTGGCAAGCGTTGAACTTCGAAGACCCAGAATTTGGGAACGATCCAAGGAACATCGTGCTGGGCGCGAGCACCGATGGAGTCAATCCGTTTGGCAGCCCGAGAAGCACACATAGCACCTGGCCTATGTTTGTGTGGATGTACAACCTTCCCCCCTGGTTGTGCATGAAGAGGAAGTACATTCACATGAGTATGCTAATTGAAGGACCTAAACAACCAGGGAACGACATCAATCTATATCTGGTGCTGCTGAAAGAGGAGCTTGACACACTATGGAAAACGCCAGCCAATACGTGGGACGCCGCGGAGAAAGAATATTTCCCTATGAGAGCCGCGCTGCTCACGACGGTGCATTACTATCTCGGTTACGGATATGTTGCGGGGCAGGTGGTCCACGGATTTTCTGGATGCGTCAGGTGCATGGATGACACAACGTATCGCCAGCTAGATAGAGATCCCGGGTCTTCGAAAATCGTGTTCATGGGACATCGAAGGTGGCTTCGCGACGATGACCCGTGGAGAAAACGCAAGGATCTGTTCGATGGTGAAACCGAACCCCGAGGACGCCCGCGTACGAGGAGCGGCGAGGAAATAGACGAGCTGTTGAAAAATTGGAAAGACTACCCACTGCCGGGAATGAAGCAAAAGGCGCCAGAGCCGGGAGAGAAGAGAAAGGCGCCAGAGCCGCTGCTGAAGGTATGGAAAACGAGGTCTGTTTTCTGGGACTTGCCGTACTGGAAGATCCACCGTGTGCCTCACAGCCTTGATGTAATGCATATCATGAAGAACGTGTGCGAGAGTCTGCTTGGTACCCTGCTCAACATGCCAGAGAGGACCAAAGATGGGCCGAAAGAAAGGGCAGACTTGAAATCAATGGGCATCAGGCAGGAGCTTCACGCTATATATGATGATGATGATGATGATGATGATGATGATGATGATGATGATGATGATGATGATGATGATGATGATGATGATGAGGCGAAGCAGGACATGGAAAGTCGTCGCAAAGGAAAAAAGGCCAAGAAGACCGGAAATGACTACCCTCCCGCGGGCTTCACTCTAAGTCAGGAGGAGATCGAGCAGTTTTTCACCTGCCTCCTAGGAGTAAAACTTCCTTATGGTTACGCGGGGAAGATAAGCAGATACCTAGACCCAGCGAAGCTGAAGTTCAGCGGGATGAAGTCTCACGACTGTCACGTGCTGATGACGCAGATACTTCCAGTTGCAACCCGTGGGATCATGGACGCGCACGTCCGTGAAATGCTATTTGGCCTATGCAACTTTTTCGACGTCATCTCTCGGAAGTCTGTTGGCGTGAGGCAACTCAGAAGGCTACGGGAAGAGATCGTGGTGATACTATGCGAGCTTGAGATGTACTTCCCGCCCGCATTCTTCGACGTTATGGTGCATCTGCTGGTCCATATCATGGACGATATCATCCAACTCGGGCCGACGTTCCTGCACAGCATGATGCCGTTCGAAAGGATGAATGGTGTCATCAAAGGATACGTTCGCAACATGTCACGTCCAGAGGGAAGCATAGCCAGGGGCTTTCTGACCGAAGAGTGCATCTCCTACTACACGAATTATCTAGGCATCGAGAACCCCGTTGGTCTGCCCGTCAACAGGCACCTCGGCAGGCTCGCTGGATGGGGTCACCATGAGGGTCGCCGCGAAATGCATGTCGACTTCGAGGGTCGACTCGCCGACTTTGAAAGAGCAAACCTAGTCGTGCTACAAC
The DNA here is from genome assembly GCF_002162155.2 of Triticum dicoccoides. Lineage (NCBI taxonomy): Eukaryota > Viridiplantae > Streptophyta > Magnoliopsida > Poales > Poaceae > Triticum > Triticum dicoccoides. The sequence goes on along the minus strand of NC_041384.1, from coordinate 767,196,507 downwards.
ACATAGACGTGGTCGATCCTTGGGTGGTAGAGCACAAAACCTTTATTAAGAAGATGTAAAATGACCGAGGCCAACAGAGGACGGACGGAGATATACTCAAAGAGCACAACTCATGTTTCACGCGTTGGTTCAAGCAGAAGCTTCTGTCGTACCCTTTACATGAGGATTCTTCTGCGGAAGAACAACTCATATTCACCTTGTCACAGGGCGCCGAGCACAACCTGATGACCTATGAGGCGTACGATATCAACGGCTACACATTCTACACCGAGGCCAAGGACATGAAGAGTGATTGTTATTAGAACTCCGGGGTAACGATGGAATCCTACACCGGTAACGACAAGGAGAGATACTACGGAAGGATCGAGGAGATCTGGGAGCTGAGCTACGCTGGAGAGAAGGTCCCGATCTTCCGTGTCAGATGGGCCAAGAGCGTCCTAAAAGAAGACCGGTATTTCACCACCATGGTTATACCCGAAGCCAAATCCAAGACCGCGGGCGCAAACGTCACCGCAAAAAATGAGCCATGGGTACTGGCTTCCCAAGTGGACCAATGCTTCTTCATTACCGACCCGTCAAAGCCCAGTCGTGTTGTCGTGAGGAGAGGCAAAAGGAAGATCATCGGAATGGATGGAGTAGCCAATGAGCAAGACTTCGACAAGTACGGCGACCCGAGGATCGAACATGACGACGATGATGAAGTAGCAGCATACACCACAAGAAGAAGCAGTACCACCCTACCTAAAGGACATCCGTTCCAAAGAAGAACTCCATTTGCGAAAAAGAAGGGCAAGAAGATTGTGAACAGATAGCTAGCTAAGATCGATTGTATTTAAATCATAGCCTTCATTTCTCGATTGTATTTCATGGGCACTTTTTGAACTATCATGAATTTTTTAAATTTCATGGACACTCGATCTCGATCCCCCTCCATCTCGATCGCTATCCCACCTCGCCAGATCCGGTCCTCCTCGCTGCCGAGCACCCCCCGGTCCACTGGCCGCCGCCGCCGACCCCCCGCACCCTTGATTCTCCTACTCAACCGCCGCCGCCGACCCCCCGCACCCCTCCCCTACTCAACCGCCGCCGCCGACCCCCTGCACCCCGCGCACCCTCCCCCGCTCCACCGGCATTACTGTTTGATGATATTTTTAAAAAATTATTACTGTCTTATAAAAAAATATTACTGTTATGATTTAAACAAGTTTGAACATATTTAAACACAAATAAGTATCAAACAGCATTTTAAATGCATAAAAAAATTGTGGAGCCTGGGAATCGAACCCAGGACCTCCTGGTGTGAGAACTGGCTACTGACCAGTCGAGCTAGTAGAGGGAACTTGGTGTGGATCAGGTCAGGTGGAAGATAACATGTTGTCTCGAGCAGAAATAAAAAAAATACTAATGGCGCACTAGGGTGAGGTGCGCCATTAGTATGGATATACTTATGGCGCACCGAGGGGTGGTGCGCCATTAGTATTGTGCCGCCCCCATCCATATTTCCTCCCCGGCCCAAACCTATCCCCTCTCTCTCCCTCGCCCTCGCCCTCGATCCCCTTCCCCTCTCCTCTCCCGACGCCGCTGCCCCGCCGCTTCGACGTCGCCCCGACGCCGCGACGCCGCCCCGTCGTCCTCGTCTCCGCCCCGATGCCCCGATGCCACGACGCTGCCATGTCCTCTCTCAACGACGCCGCCCCGCCGCCCCGTCGTCCTCGTCTCCTCGGCGCCGCTCTCCCCATCGCCCCACCTCATTGGACGCCATCGCCCCACCACCCTCGTC
>NC_041384.1:767184884-767194520 GCF_002162155.2 Triticum dicoccoides | reverse complement strand
CCCCCTCATCATCTCCCCCTCTCCCCCTCGCAAGCTGGATCTTCCTGCCGGTAGGAGGATTTCTGAGGTCATTTTGATCCTGCAATTCTTGCTCTTGCAGCTCATTTTGTTAGCCATTAAATAAACAATAGTAACAGAAGGAGCATACTATCTAGGGTGAGGATTGTACGAAGTTCCTGATCCATCAGTACCTTATTTCTGAGGTCAAATAGCTCATCAAGGAATACCTTATTCTCCAAAAATATGCGGCTTTGACATAAGCAAGGCAGAACCACTAACAACACTGTCATATATAGTGAACCTAACTCTATAGAATTTTTTTTCTTAAAAGTTGAGCTAAATCCTAACTACAGTGGATACATCACCATTTAGATGCTCTGAAGTAGGTTTTCACTAAGAGAATTCAAAACTAAGACATGTTCTTAAACTGAAGCAGTATTTGTATCACAGAAAAAGTTCTGAAGCTGTTGAACCTTACCTTATGTGACAAGTTTTTTGCCTTCTTTGACCTGATATGCTTGACGATATTTCTGTTTGATTCTCAATTTGATCAAGCTCCTTCATGCTAAGTGGACCCATAAATACACCAAGTATATTGTACTACTATGACTGAGAGCTGATAAATTGGAGAAACATTGCAATATATATACAACAAGTAACTGTTCTGCCCCGTCTCTGTAAACTAGTACAAAGTAATCCTTGATGTTGAGACCCAAAATTTAAGCATCAAGTTTGTTCGACAAAAAAAGGCAAGGAACATCATGAACAACTCTCCATGACTTAATTTTCCTATATGCATTGGCCTGTACAGTAGGTTCACTTTTCCTATATGCATTGGCCAGTATAGCAGGTTCACTTTTCAAAACAAATTAGAGCAGACCTCATACACCCAAGAAAACCTGGAAAAAAATGAAGTTCAACCCCTCACTTTTCCTATATGCATTAGCCTGTACAGTTGGATATGTTTCTGATTTTAGTGTTTTTAGTCTATTTTTCTATTTCTGCTTTAACATAACGGAATAACTAATTGTGGCTGCCTAATGATGACAGACTAAGTTTCTGATTTATTTTCTTATAGAAGTGTAGATTCATTGGTAGCAATTGTTTTCAGTGTCTCATGTTGCTTGTAGTGGTTTGTCCAAAATGTTGAATGATACTGCTTGGAGATGCATATATTGTTTCACCTCTTCACATGCCAATGTATTTTCCATGTTGTGATGGAGGCCTTTTTTGCCTTGTCCACCCGAGAGGCCCTTGAGTTTGCCGGAATGTCGATTAACTTCCGTTCCGGCAAATTCGGGTACTCCATATGTCCTATTTTCAGCAAAGGTCATGCTGAAATTTTCCGTGAATTTTAGCATGACTTTGCTAAAAATAGGACATATGGGGTACTTGTGACTAATGCATGGGCCGGGGTATCTTAGTAGTTAATTAAGTAGGATCAAGTGCCCCGGCGTACTTGTGACTAATGCATGGCTTTTAGGTTGCCTCGGTGTCGATAAAAACCGAAATGATGAAAGCTTAGGCTTTTAGGGTGCATCGGCGTCGAAAAACCCTCAATGATAAAAGCTTAGATTTTAGGATGCCTCGGTGTCAACAAACCCTAAATGATGAGACCATGATCTTGTTCCTTGACAATAACCAACTTTTTGACCAAACTTTGTTCCTATTTAGAGAGAAACATGGCCAACAACGATGAGGCCGGGGGTTCGGGCGGCAAGGCATTCTGGAAGCTGTCCCAGGAGATGGAGGAACAACCTCACTTGTATGAGGACGCCGCCTTCCCCACCGATCCTGAGACCACTGATGGTACCGCCGAGGATAACCCCACTGATGCCACCACTGATGGTGCCGCCGAGGATGCCACCACTGATGATGGCGGCGCACGCACAGATGGCAGCCAACCGAAGAGGCAACGGAAGGACCAGCGCCCGACCGTGCTCCGCACCCTCAAGGAGGAAGTTACTGAAGTGGACTCTGACGGGAATCCAACGGCGCCCAAACGAATAGTCAAGGGGTACTCGCTTCAGCTCGGGTGCATTCTCCGGAGCACCGTCTCGATCAACACCGAGAACCTGAGGCATCCTGACCGAGGGAATTTGCGCAACCTCCTCTTCACGAAGCTGCACGAACGATACAAGTTCCCCGCTGAATTTGAAAACACAAGCCTCAAAGGGAATAAAGTGAACAATTCTGCCCTCACGAAGATGAGCAAGGCCCTGTCTACTTGGAAAAGCAATGTGAAGAGAATGATCGAGAAAGGTGAGAGTTATGAGAAGATCAAGGAGAAAAATCCTTCGATCATCGAAGATGACTACAACGACTTCAAGATCAATTGCTCGAGCACCGCAAACTCCGAATCAAGTAAGTGGGGGAAAGAAATGCGGGAGCTGAACTTAGGGGAACACACACTCGGTCCCGACGGTTACAGAGTGGTGGAGCCTATATGGGACAAGGAGGAGGTGGACCGTGCCGAGCAAGGCCTACCGCCCCTCTTCGATAAATACGGTGACAAGAAGACCAGGAACTTTGTCAGGGCCCGGTACAAGAAGGACCCAAAAACAAAGGAGCTTACCACGGATCCGAAGACTAGGGTGCTTGATCTTGTTTTTGTAAGGAATACACCCCCGCGTAATTAGCTCCATATGGTTGCATTCTAATTAATGAAGCCAAATTTCTAAATGGTTCACATTCCTTCCGCAGGCGACTGAAAGCAGTAGCGCGGGGTCGACTGAGAGCAACCCTTGGGACACCACTCTAAATAGGGCGTTGAATGTAATGAAGAACAAGGATAAGCTCAGTAAGCCGACGTCAGCTGGTCGTGTGGCCGGCAAAGGCTTGTCGACAAAATGGTCGTCATACTATAACACTGGTGGGCGAAAGGAGAAAAAGACCAGCTCGGAAAGCCAGGCGCGTGAGGTTCAAGAACTCAGGGCATAGGTGGCGCGGATTCCGGAGATTGTCCGAGAGCAAGTGCAACAACAACTCGGAGCGACGATCACCGCCATTATGCCTACCTTGATCCAGGGGATTAGTGCGTGGATTGCGGGCGGCCAACAGGGGCCGCCCCCGATTCCTAGCTTCACAGCCAGCAACTCGCAGAACGCGATGGCGGGGCCATTGGTGTCTCCGACGCCGGCACGGGAGCTTAATGCACCCGGGTGTACGCCGGCCGGCACCTCTGCAGCAAGCGGCCCCTCCGTCAACTGCACGCCCGCCGTTGGCGGTGCCTCGACATTAGCCGAGCTCGACGCCATCATCACGGTAACTAATTAAGCCTCTCTCGGCCGAGGACTTCATCTCCTTGCCTTTGACTGGGCATCCCTGACGCCCTACATGTTTTCGCAGGGCGCCGCCGATGTTCCGTGCACTCTCCTGCACTTCGTGAACAACGAGTTGGTCGATGTCGCCAAGGGCAAAATCGTTCAACCGGGCAACCCCTTGTTCCACGGTACCCAGATGCCACCCAACTTGTTTAGGGTTCAACTAGTTCGGGTGCTGCCAGGCTGCGACGAGTTGTTACCTCCGATTTGACCCGTCGGGGCCGACGATGATGACGTGATGACCCTCAGCGCCTGCCTGAGCTGGCCCCTGCTTTGGCTGAAAAGCCAGATTCGTTTGGGGGCGGGGGACACCACCCCAAAGACAACACCGCCAGTCGTGCCAGCGCCAAGTCGGCCCCATGGCAAGACCGCCGCAACGGTGCCGGACATCCCTATGCCACTGGATCCAAACGTGCATATGGCACAGGATCAGAACGACGACGACGACGATACATTTGGCAACATCGATCAGTACTTTGTCGATCATTGGTACGGTGGCGACTTCATGGGGCCTCCTTCTGAAGAACCCAACCCAACAAAAGGCGTGAGCGATCTAGCTGGTACCGCGGAGAAGCCAAGTTGCAACAGGCGTCGTCTACATTTCAGCTCTCAGGAGACGCCTCCAGCTGCCGACTTCACCGAGCCTCAGATAGGCGAGGTGCGAAATATTATCACCCCCAACACACTCAAGAAGGCGGTCTGTGAGCGGAACTCGGTCCCATTACAGGAGAAGAAGAAGGCACGCAAAAGAAAGACTAACAAGGGTGCGGGCCAGCCGGCACCGAGTACGATCCATGCTCAGGACGGGCCACCTTCACCTTAGGATTTAATGAGGAGGCTGCATGTGGCAGGTAGGCCGATGCTACCGAGAAATTTGCTCGATGCTGTAACCGGTGCTATGCGGAGTCTGCATGACAGTGTTCTTTCTTTGGAGAAGCGGCGTCTCAGAGAGAAGGATGTGGCATACCCGGTTTTCGTGGCCAAGGTGCGAGAGGGCAAGGGCTTTGTGGATAACTCCATCGGGGGTACGATCGTCCTGCGGTTTGATGACATCCACGCTATGTTGAACCTTCATCCGCTGCACTACACCTTCGTTCGGCTATTTTCGCTGAGTATGGAGATGCGGATCATTCGCGACAAGACCCCGGACATCGTGATAGTCGAACCCTTCTACATGTGTGCCAAGATCTTAGGCAGCGCTGGGGACCGGCAAGTCGCGACTTCTTACCTCGAAGGCGTCATTCTGGCAAACCAAGGTAAGGATAACTTCCTCGTGCCTTACTTTCCTGAGTAAGTCCTCCCCTCAACGGCCCCGTAACATATGAATTCTTAGATTTCAATCATTTTTCTTTTAACATTCCGTGTTTTCTGCAGTGACACACATTGCGCGCTCATCCTCCTAAGCCCCAAATATTCCATGGCCACGTATTTCGACCCGGACCGTCATTCGAACGTAGACTACACAAATGTCAAGAAGGTTCGTGATGATGTTCTCCCCAGCAACGCCAAATCTGGAGGCACCTTCACCAGGCCTATTCGTAAGTACGGCAAGCACGTGTTCTCCCACAATACGACGTTCTGCTGCGTCAAGCAGCCGCCTGGCGGTCAGAAGGGTGCCTACTACGCCATCCATCACATGCGGGCGATCGTACGGGACCATCATCAACTTCTGCTACCGTGTAAACTCAAAGATTGGGCCGCGAGCGTGTCGGCAATCCAGGACGCAGACATCAGACAAGAATTCTTTCGCATCCAGTCGGAGTTTGCGGAAATCATCTATCAAGATGTCCTTCGTACCTCGGGGCAGTTCTACCTCAGAAATCAACCGTCCAACAGTGACATCGACACAATGCTACAAATGCAGGCTGACAACGACCGTTATTTCATGACTCCCACGATAGACGGCAGCTTCATCCACGCTCTGGTCCCTTGAGTCGAGTCGAAAGCAGTGATGCTGTGTCTAGTTCTGAAACATCGATTGGCTCATGTTGTAATTAAACTTTAATGAACTTGTAGTATGTCTCTTTGGTTTCGAGAGTCGTTCAACTTAGATGTAATCGATGCTATTAATGTCTTGCTTTTCTCTTCCGATCGTTCTGTTGCATACTTATATATTGCTTATTTATTGTCTGTGAATTGGTACTAACGTTTCGTTTGGCTACTGCATAGCGATGCCATCGTATGTCGTGTACAAGGATAAGGTTCCCGGAGTCTACGACGACTGGGAGGAGTGTCGGACACAGGTTCACCGATTCAGCGGTAACAGTTACAAAGGGTACACCACTAGGGCCGAGGCCGAATCTAGATACGCCCGCTATCTAGCGGGAGAGGGGAGGGAGCGCTGGAGGAACCGGATGAAGACGAGTTTCATCGTGATGATGCTCATCGTGATGACTGCAGCTCTCTTCTATGTGATGGTAGTTTAGATGATCGATATCGACTTGTAATGTGAAGACAAACTCTCTACTCGCGGTCTCGAGACTTGTAATATAATGTTCTATCTTTCTTTGGTCTTTTCAATTCGGAGACTAATATGATGAATTGTATTCGGAGACTAATATGATGAATTGTATTCAGAGACTAATCTTCTATTGTATTCGATGAATCTGTTGTTGATGTGTGCTGTCTATATTTTGTCCAATTATACATTTTGTATCCTGTGCAAAAAACAGAAAATTAAAAAATAAAAAAACCTAATATTCATACTAATGGCGCATCACATCACAGTGTGCCATTAGTATGCCAAAGGATACTAATGGCGCATCATTAAACAGTGCGCCATTAGTATGCCGAAGTTACTAATGGTGCATCTTGTTGTTGTGCGCCATTAGTATGCCAAAGCACATGGGTATACATGGCCCCCTGGGAGGCATACTAATGGCGCACTGTTGTATATACTAATGGCGCACCTGTGTTGCGCCATTAGTAAAATATACTAATGGCGTGGCACTAATGGCGCACCACTAATGCGCCATTAATGGCCAAATTAGGTGCGCCATTAGTAGGCCTTTTCCTAGTAGTGGAATACACTGTCATATCTTTTGGCCTCGTCAACGCTCCTCCGACGTTCTCTCGCATGATGAACTTCATCTTCAACGCCTAAACCAATGACTTCGTTTTGGTCTATCTCGACGACATTCTGGTTTTCTCGAAGAACAAGGAAGATCATGCCAAGCACTTGCGTTTGGTACTCGATAAGTTGAGGGAACACAAGTTCTACGCCAAGTTCTCCAAGTGCGAATTTTGGATCGATGAGGTTCTTTATCTTGGTCATATCATCTCTGCCAAGGGCATTGCCGTGAATCCTGGGAAGGTGTCTGCAATTATGAATTGGGAACCTCCTCGGTCTCGCAAGCTACTGTCGAAGATTCGTTGAAAACTTTTCTAAGATCGCGAAGCCTCTCTCAAATCTTCTCCAGAAGCACTTCAAGTACGTTTGGTCTCTGGAGTGTGACATTGCTTTCAACACTTTGAAAGAGAAATTGATCACTGCTCCAATTCTCACTCCGCCTGATGAATCCAAGCCGTACGAGGTCTTTTGTGATGCCTCTCTCCAAGGTCTTGGCGCAGTGTTGATGCAAGAGAAGAAAGTTGTTGCTTGTACCTCTCGCCAGTTGAAGCCTAATGAGAAGAACTACCCCACTCATGATCTCGAGTTGGCGGCAGTTGTGCATGCTCTTTTGACTTGGAGACATCTCTTATTGGGAAGAAAAGTGGACATTTTCACTGATCACAAGAGTCTCAAGTACATCTTCACTCAGCCTAATCTCAACCTCAGGCAAACTCGATGGGTCGAAATGATTCGAGAGTATAATCCGAGTATCGAATATACTCCAGGCAAGGCCAATGTGATTGCTGACGCATTGAGCAAGAAGGCTTATTGCAACAGTCTGATTCTCAAGCCTTATCAACCCGAGCTTTGTGAAGTTTTCCGCAAACTTAATCTGCAAGTTGTTCCTCAAGGTTTCCTCGCCAACCTTCAAGTCTCTCCTAGCTTGGAAGATCAGATTCGCCAAGCCCAGCTTCTTGATGCTATGGTGAAGAAGGTGAAGATTGGGATTGCCAAGAGTCAATCCAAGTACAAGTGCTACCGCCTTGATGACAAGGATACTCTCTTCTTAGAGGATCGTATTGTTGTGCCCAAAGGTGACCTCCGTAAAGTGATCATGAATGAGGCTCACAATTCTCTCCTCTCCATCCACCCTGGGAGCACAAAGATGTATCAGGACCTCAAGCAGGCTTATTGGTGAACTCGAATGAAGCGCGAGATTGCTCAATTCGTGAATGAGTGTGATGTCTGCAGAAGAGTGAAGGCAGGACACCAAAGGCCAGCTGGTCTCCTCCAACCTCTTGCCATTCCAGAATGGAAGTTTGACCTCATTGAGATGGACTTCGTGACTGGGTTTCCAAAGTCCAAGCGTGGCAATGATGCTATATTCGTTGGCATCGACAAACTCACCAAAGTGGCTCACTTTCTGCCTATCAAAGAGTCAATCACTGCAGCTCAATTGGCGGAACTCTATACCTCTCGAATTGTCTCTCTGCACGGTATTCCACAAGTGATCTCTTCAGACCATGGCAGCATCTTTACCTCCAAGTTTGGGGATTCTTTTCAGAAGGCCATGGGCACCAACATCCGCTTCAGCACAGCTTTCCATCCTCAAACTAGCGATCAAGTCGAGTGTGTCAACCAGATTCTTGAAGATATGCTCAGGGATTATGTGATCTCCTTTGGCATGAAGTGGGAGGATTGTCTTCCTTATGCTGAACTCTCCTACAACAACAGTTTTCAAGCAAGTTCGGGCAAGGCCCCATTTGAAATTCTGTATGGCAGGAAGTGTCGTACCCCTCTCAACTGGTCCGAAACCGGTGAACGTCAGCTTCTCGGAAATGACTTAATCACAGAGGCAGAGGAAATGTGCAAAGTCATTCGAGATAACCTCAAAGCAGCCCAATCCCGCCAGAAGAGCTACTATGAAGTAAGCACCGTGATTTGGCTTTCGAGATCGGAGATCATGTTTACCTCCGCGTCTCTCCTATGAAAGGTACTCGTCACTTCGGTATCAAAGGGAAGCTTGCCCCCAGATACGTGGGACCTTTCAAGATTGTCAGCAAGAGAGGCGATCTCGCCTATCAACTCGAGCTTCCTTCAAACTTTGCAAATGTTCATGATGTGTTCCATGTCTCTTAGCTTCGAAAGTGCTTCAAGACTCCTGAACGCACCGTCAACTTCGAGGACATTGAGATCCAAGAAGATCTCTCTTATCGTGAGCACCCAGTTGCTATTTTTGAAGAGACTGAACGCAAGACTCGCAACAAGTCAATCAAATTCCTCAAAGTCAAGTGGTCACACCATTCCGACCGTGAAGCTACCTGGGAACGCGAGGATCACCTCCGTTCTGAGTACCCGGTGTTCTTTCATTCCTAGATCTCGGGACGAGCTCCTTTCGTAGTGGTGGAGTGTTGTAACACCCCGGATATGATTTACCCAATTTGTACTCCAACTCTTGTCGTTTCCGGCCTTAAGTTATTTTATTTTCTCGGGTTCGGGTTTTTGTCTCTGTGTGTTGTTATTGTTGTCATGCATCTCATATCATGTCATCATGTGCATTGCATTTGCATACGTGTTCATCTCATGCATTCGAGCATTTTCCCCGTTGTCCATTTTGCATTCCGGTGCTTCATTCTCCTCCGGTGGTCATTTCTACCTTTCTTTCGTGTGTGGGGATTAAACATTTTCGGATTGGACCGAGACATTCCAAGAGGCCTTGGTTTACTACCGGTAGACCGCCTGACAAGTTTCGTATCATTTGGACTTCGTTTGATACTCAAACAGTTAACCGAGGGACCGAAAAGGCCTCGTGTGTGTTGCAGCCCAACACCCCTCCAAGTTGGCCCAAAAACCCACCTAAACCTTCTCCATCATCTATATTGTTCGATCACGATCGTGTGGCCGAAAACCGCACCTCATTTGGACTCTCCTAGCTTCCTCTATGCCTATATATACCCCCCCATTCCAAATCTCGGATCCCCTCTCTCTAACCCCAAAAAAACTATTCCCCTCGCCGCCGGACATGTCCGAATCGGGCCGGACACGTCCGCCCACCACAGCCGACCAACGGGCCGCTGCCACGTGTCCCCGGGGCGCCCCACATCGCCGCTCCGCGCCGCCGGCCCGCGAAGGCCCGAGGCCGGCCCTCCCCATCTCCGACCGGGCCCCGAGGCCCTCGCGCCGTGCCGCCCCTCTGCCCCAGCTCCGGGCAATCGAGCCGCCGCCCTCCACCGCGGCGCCGCGCGCCATCGCCGGCAGGCC
>NC_041384.1:767182186-767184509 GCF_002162155.2 Triticum dicoccoides | reverse complement strand
GCCGGTGCAGCTCCGTCCTGCGCCGGTGCCTCCGCTCCGTCGCCGTCCCCGCCACTCCACGGCGCCGCCCCGGCTTCCTTCCCTCCGGCGAGCTCTCCCCAAGGACGGCAAGTTCCGCTCCGGCAAGCCACGTAACTCCGGCGAACAGTTGAATGGTGGCGAACCTCGTAATCCGCGCCGTCCGGATCTGGATCTGAGATCCCGTTTGGGTTGACTTTCTCCCAAAACCCTAGTTCATATTGCCATGTTCATCATGCCGTAACTTTGCATCCATAGCTCTGTTTTGGGCATATAGCATATCAAAATGTTCGTCTCAGAGAGTACATCATTTCATTCCATCGCACCATTTTCATTTGAGTTCATATTGATGCCCGAAATTCAGTTAGAAGAGTGCTACTTGAGATAATTGGCCGATCTGCTGCTCCATTTAGATATTTGTCATTTTTGCCATGTTTATTGTGTGCATGATATGCCCATGAGCTCTACATATGTTTTGTTAAGGGTTTTGCCATCTTTCCAGAGGTGCAACCCATGTATTTTTGTGATGTGTGTGGTGACTAGCGCGAGCTTGCAAACTGAGGCACTTGGTATGTTGTTTTCAGGGACTTAGCAATTCCACTAAGTCCTTGATCTGTTTATCTCATATGGCCATATGTTCATGTTGTTTCCTAGTGATCCGTGCCACTTTTGAGGATGATCAGTAAGGATGTTTTGTTAATCTTGTAGTGCTCTATCCATCCATGTCTTTGTTTGCAATTATGGAGCACCCTAGCTTGAGTCAATCGAGCTCTACTTTTGCTATTTCGTGAATTTGGGCAGATTGTCTACTTTTTAGCGATTTTGCCGAGGATGTTGTAGTTGATCCGTGCATGCTATGATATTGTTCTTGCCATGTCTAGCTTGTATTTTGTGTATTCTTGATGGATGTATGCTTAGATTGTCATGACTTTCTCTGTAGTGAGTGCATTGAGCTCGCAAACATGCCTACTTGATATCTGTTTTAGCATGCTCCAGTTTTCACTAAGTCTGTGATCTGATTATGTTTTTGCCATGTTCACATGCTTGCAATTGTATTTTCTGATCCATTTTGGCTCAAGGTCACTAAGGGACTTTTGTTAAGCTCTTTGATTAGCTCCATGCCATGCTTTACTTTGCCATGTTCAGGTCCTGTAGCATATAGTTTTGTTGCTCCGAAGTGTGCTACCTTATCTGAAATTCCAAACAAGTGTTAATTTCACTAAGTCTAAGATCTGTTTGCCATATGCATTTTTGCCATGCTTGTTTGAACCTGTTAATGGATGAATTGACTGTAGCTCAGTGCTAGACTTTTGTTAAGCATCTTGAATACATCCCTGCCATGTATTTTGTTGCCATGTTTGAATGTTGTAGCATGTTCATCTCGTTGCATTTAGATGGCTACTTGCTGTAAATCGCAGAACGTGGTCATATTTGAATTGCTTGCCATTTCCAAACCGTAACTTCGATTCCGGCGTTCTTTACATTGTTTTCAAGCGATTTCATCTCATCTTTCCAGTGGCACACTTGTATTTCCAATTTGAGGCCAGGTTCATGCATTACTTGTCAAATCTTGCATATGCATCCCGCATTGCATCCCGCATAGCATATCATCCTTGCATCATATTGTTTGAGCTTTGCACGTGGTTGATTGTGTTCCGTTTGCTTGTTTGTCTTGTTTGGGTAGAGCCGGGAGACGAGTTCGCTAACGAGGAGCCCGTTGAGTTTTCTTTCGAGGATCCAGTCAACTCTGACAACTTTGCAGGCAAGATGATCATACCCTCGAAATCACTACTATCTTTGTTATGCTAGATTGCTCGCTCTTTTGCTATGCCAATGCTACGATGCCTACCACTTGCTTTCAAGCCTCCCAAATTGCCATGTCAAACCTCTAACCCACCATGTCCTAGCAAACCGTTGATTGGCTATGTTACCGCTTTGCTTAGCCCCTCTTATAGCGTTGCTAGTTGCAGGTGAAGATTGGAGTCCGTTCCTTGTTGGAACATTATTTACTTGTTGGGATATCATTATATTGCCATGTTATCTTAATGCATCTATATACTTGGTAAAGGGTGGAAGGCTCGTCCTCTCGCCTAGTGTTTTGTTCCACTCTTGCCGCCCTAGTTTCCGTCATATCGGTGTTATGTTCCTGGATTTTGCGTTCCTTACGCGGTTGGGTTATAATGGGAACCCCTTGATAGTTCGCCTTGATTAAAGCTTTTCCGGCAATGCCCAACCTTGGGTTTACCATTTTCCACCTAGCCTCTTTTTCCCTTGGGTTTCTGGAGCCCGAGGGTCGTCTTATTTT
>NC_041384.1:767170306-767181824 GCF_002162155.2 Triticum dicoccoides | reverse complement strand
GAAACTTGAGGGTTGGTTTTAATCGTAGCTTGACCTATCTGAGTGTGCCCTGAGAACGAGATATGTGCAGCTCCTATCGGGATTTGTCGGCACATTCGGGCGGTGTTGCTGGATTTGTTTTAACCTGTCGAAGTGTCTTGAAGAACCGAGATACCGAGTCTGATCAGAACGTCTCGGGAGGAGGTCTATTCCTTCGTTGACCGTGAGAGCTTGTTATGGGCTAAGTTGGGACTCCCCTGCAGGGATTTGAACTTTCGAAAGCCGTGCCCGCGGTTATGGGCAGATGGGAATTTGTTAATGTCCGGTTGTAGATAACTTGAACCTTAATTTAATTAAAATGAATCAACTATGTGAGTTACCGTGATGGTCTCTTCTCGGCGGAGTCCGGGAAGTGAACACGGTGTTGGAGTAATGCTTGCGTCGGTTGCCCTCTAGTTTCTCGCTCGCGCTTTGCCTCCTCTTCTCTCTCTCTTTTACGAACAGGATAGCCACCATATATACTAGTCGCTTGCTGCAGCTCCACATTTTTACCTTGCCTTACCTATAAGCTTAAATAGTCTTGATCGCGAGGCTGCGAGTTTGCTGAGTCCCTGTGGCTCACAGATTACTATTAAACCAGATGCAGGGCCTGATGATTCCGCTCCAGGTGACGCGCTTGAGCTCAAGTGGGAGTTCGACAAGGACTCTCAACGATACTACGTGTCTTTCCCTGATGATCAGTAGTGGTGCCCAGTTGGGGGTGATCGGGACCGTGTCGCATGTTGGGTTATCTTTTATTTTGGCGCCGTAGTCGGGCCATGAGTGTTTGGATGATGTAATGTTATTTATGTACTTGATTGACGTGGTGAGTGTAAGCCAACTATGTTATCTCCCCTTTTATTATCTATATTACATGGGATGTTGTGAAGATTGCTTAACTTGCGACATATGCCTTCAATGCGATTATGTCTCTAAGTCGTGCCTCGACACATGGGAGCTATAGTCGCATCGAGGGTGTTACACTCTTCGTCTCCCGCATCGTCATCCATACCGTCGATGTCTTCGGAGTCGAAGTCGAGCATGTCGGTTAAGTCATCGACAGTGGCTACTAAGTGGGTGGTGGGTGGGCCGCGAATTTCTTCGTCGTCCGCATCCCAATCCTGCCGGACATAGTTCGGCCAGGATCCTCCTGACAAAGGGAGAGACCTTAATGAGTTCAGTATGTTGCCAAAGGGAGAGTGCTGAAAAATATCCGCAGAGGTAAACTCCAAGATCGACGCCCAATCAGATTCGCTACGAGGCGCAGGCGGTTCGGAGTCCGTGGCCGGAGAAGGATCCGGCAGTTTGACAACACGGCTCTCGTGCAGGGTAAGGTCGATATTCGGCTCGATCGCCGTTGGGGATGCGGCCTCTGTGGCGGGGTCTATCCACCCGTCCATGGGAGGCGCAACTGGCTCCGGATTAAGGGTCGGAGCGGCTGCCGGTGTGATTTCTTGAACACTATCCGATGGCAGAGCTAAATCGTACTCATCGTGACCATGTGATGCACAAGGCAGAGGCTCGAATCCGTCGAAGATCAAGTCTCCGCGGATATAGCCGTGTAGTTTAAGCTTCCAAACCTGACCTGGTGGCCAGGGGCGTAACTTTCGATCTGCTCCAGATGGCCAAGCGAGTTGGCCCGTAGTGTGAAGCCGCCGAACACAAAGATCTGTCCGGGGAGAAAAGTCTCACCCTGGACTGCATCGCTATCGATGATAGTAGGAGCCATCAAGCCTAACAGCAATGACACAGAGGAACTCTCAATGAAAGCACCAATGTCGGTGTCAAAACCGGCGGATCTCGGGTAGGGTGTCGCGAACTGTGCGTCTAAGGTGGATGGTAACGGGAGGCAGGGGACACGATGTTTTACCCAGGTTCAGGCCCTCTTGATGGAGGTAAAACCCTACGTCCTACTTGATTAATATTGATGATATGGGTAGTACAAGAGTAGATCTACCACGAGATCAGAGAGGCTAAACCCTAGAAGCTAGCCTATGGTATGATTGTATGTTGTCCTACGGACTAAAACCCTCCGGTTTATATAGACACCGGAAAGGGCTAGGATTACACAAGGTCGGTTACAAAGGAGGGGATATACATATCTGTATTTCCTAGCTTGCCTTCCATGCCAAGTAGAGTCCCATCCGGACACGAGACGAAGTCTTCAATCTTGTATCTTCATAGTCTAACAGTCCAGCCAAAGGATAATCCGGCTGTCCGGAGACCCCCAAAACCAGGACTCCCTCACCCCCCCTCCCTTGCCGAGCCTACCCCACCTGTCATCCGCCCGGCGCCTCAGGTGGGCTCTGTCGCGCCACCCAGCCCATGCGCTGGGTTGGCTGCCGCTCCTCTGCCTATGGGCCCGCTGATGCCATCCAGCTCATCCGCGTTCTCCGCAGTTATCCTACCTACAGGTGCTTCCGCCGTCCCCACCACCTTTACGTTCTCGGCTGGCGAGTCTTCATGTGATGCTGGTAATCCCCCTACCCCTCCCTCGCTCAATCAACACAATCTTTCGCCCTCTGCTCCTCTGCCACTGACTAAGACCGCCATGGATGCAGCTCTCCCCCTGCAGGACCTGGACACTTACGAGTGTACCATTCGCAGAGAGCGCCGCAAAATGGCTCGCGACCAGTCCGTCTCCAAGGACAAGCTGCGGCGGAGCGCGCGGCTGGCTGGTAAGGAGGCCAAGTACTCCCCCATGCTCGCCAAGGCTGTCAAGGCCAAGGCGGCTCGCCTTTCCGCCTCAGATGTTGGCACGGCCATCGACCGCGCTATCCAGTAAGCCCGTCTCCATGAGTCTGACGCCCCTCCTGCATCCGCCGAAGACCTCGCGGCCATTGCACTGCTCTGTGGCGCCGACGACGACCAGGTGGACGCTATCCTTGAATCTGAGGCCTCTGCCTCTGGTGAGGATGAGGCTCCATGATCTGCACCTTCTGGGCTCTTGGCCCGGTGGCGCGTTCTTGCCCATCTCCGCCACCGTTAGCTTCCCCGGCCGTTGCTGCCATTTCCATGTACTTTTGGTTGCTGAAACCGTTGTTGCATGTACCACTGCTACTCTGGATCCCGCACGTAACCTTTGTAACTGTACGCCTGATGTACCCCGCCTTTGTTATCTGGTGTCTTAACAAACCTTATGAGTAATGACACCTTCTTAATTTGCTCCTGGGATGTACGTGGCCTTGGCGATGATGATAAATGCGCTGACGTTTGCTGCCTCTTGAGCACTGCGTTGGTTTTCCCTTGAAGAGGAAAGGGTGATGCAGCAAAGTAGCGTAAGTATTTCCCTTAGTTTTTGAGAACCAAGGTATCAATCCAGTAGGAGGCCACGCATGAGTCCCTCGCACCTACACAAACAAATAAATCCTCACAACCAACGCAATAAAAGGGGTTGTCAATCCCTTCACGGTCACTTACGAGAGTGAGATCTGATAGATATGATAAGATAATATTTTTGGTATTTTTAAGATAAAGATGCAAAGTAAAGAAAACAAAATAAAAACGGCGCCAGAAATAACTTGTTGTCGGGAGATTAATATGATGGAAAATAGACCCGGGGCCATAGGTTTCACTAGTGGTTCTCTCAAGAGCATAAGTATTATGGTGGGTGAACATATTACTGTTGAGCAACTGACAGAATTGAGCATGGATATGAGAATATCTAGGTATGATCATGTATATAGGCATCACGTCCGAGACAAGTAGACCGACTCCTACCTACATCTACTACTATTACTCCACACATCGACCACTATCCAGCATGCATCTAGAGTATTAAGTTCATAAGAACAGAATAATGCTTTAAGCAAGATGACATGATGTAGAGGGATAAACTCACGCAACATGATATAAACCCCATCTTGTTATCCTCGATGGCAACAATACAATACATGCCTTGTTGCCCCTACTGTCACTGGGAAAGGACACCGTAAGATTGAACCCAAAGCTAAGCACTTCTCTCATTGCAAGAAAGATCAATCTAGTAGGTCAAACCAAACTGATAATTCGAAGAGACGTGCAAAGATAACCAATCATACATAAAAGAATACAGAGAAGATTCAAATATTGTTCATAGATAAACTTGACCATAAACCCACAATTCATCGGTTTCAACAAACACACCGCAAAAGAAGATTACATCGAATAGATCTCCATGAGAGAGGGGGAGAACATTGTATTGAGATCTAAAAAGATAGAAGAAGCCATCTAGCTAATAACTATGGACCCGAAGGTCTGAGGTAAACTACTCACACATCATCGGAGAGGCTATGGTGTTGATGTAGAAGCCCTCCGTGATTGATGCCCCCTCCTGCGGAGCTCCAGAGAAGGCCCCAAGATGGGATCTCACGGGTACAGAAGGGTGCGGCGGTGGAATTAGGTTTTTGGCTCCGTATCTGGTAGTTTGGGGGTACGTAGGTATATATAGGAGGAAGAAGTACGTCGGTGGAGCAAAGTGAGGCCCACGAGGGTGGAGGGCGCGTCCAGGGGGTAGGCGCGCCCACTACCTCGTACCCTCCTGGTTAATGTCTTGACGTAGGGTCCAAGTCCTCTGGATCACGTTTGTTCCGAAAATCACGTTCCCGAAGGTTTCATTCCATTTGGACTCCGTTTGATATTCTTTTTCTGCGAAACTCTGAAATAGGCAAAAAAACAGCAATTCGGGGTTGGGCCTCCGGTTAATAGGTTAGTCCCAAAAATAATATAAAAGTGTATAATAAAGCCCATTAATGTCCAAAACAGAATATAATATAGCATGGAACAATCAAAAATTATAGATACGTTGGAGACGTATCAACGTTCTCTCCGAACTAATGACGACTAAACCACACGTAGCCCTCTTGCAAGAATCAAAACTCGAAATCCTCCCTGCCCCTAAGCTAAAATCTTTTCTGCCATGCACGCTGGATCAAGCCTTCTCGCTGCCAGCTGTCGGATCCGCCGCTGGCACTATCTCTGCCCCCAACTGAACCTTCTTCCAAGTCGTCTCTTACTCACACCTAACCTTCTCTTCTACCCCAATCATACGCACAGCTGCGTGCGCCCAACCCATTGCTATCACAAACATCTACGCTCCAGCATCATGATCTATCAAGCAAGCTTTCTTAACCGAACTCTCATCCATCTCACAACCCGACGACACCCCCTGGTTTATCACTGGTGATTTTAACCTCATCCGCTTTCCGTCTGAGAAAGACAACCCTGCGTTCCATCACGCTGAAGCCACTGCCTTTAACCAAACCTTGGATGATCTAGCCCTCATCAAACTGCCCCTACCTGATCGTAGGTTTACATGGTCGAACAATCGAACTACTCAAACATTAGAACGACTAGATCAGGTTTTCTTTAACCTCGCATGGGCATATGCCTTCCCTAACACCTCTCTGTCCTCTCGCACACGCTTCACATCCGATCACGTTCCACTCCTCATCCATGTCACCACCACCATCCCACGTTCCAATTTTTTTCAAATTTGAGCTGGGCTAGGCCAGTTCACGGCCATGCGGCGACATCATCAACCAAATTTGGGCCTCTCTGCCCTCGCCACCTTCCAACGCTGCTGCTTCCCTCGTCGCCGCGCTCAAAAAATCCTATACCCGCCTCAAAAAATGGGCGCGCTCGCGCATCCCCACTCCCCTCCACGAAGCCCGCTGCTAGGCTGCCATCTCTGCCCTAGATCTCATGGAGGAAAACATACCTCTATCTCCATCAGAGTCTCTCACGCGCAAAATCATCGTCTCCATACTCAAATGCACCATCCAGGAAAAAAATGTCATACTGGCGTTGGCATGCAAAGCTTTCCCGTGCCATAAACGGTGGTGAGAACACTAAGTTCTTCCACATGTCTGCCTCTCAACGCCTACGCAAAAACAAAATCTTCACCCTCTCTCGAGATGGCTCTGAATACTCTGCTCACCAGCAAAAAGCTGAGATCCAACATGACTTCTTCATGTCACTAATTGGCACCATAGTTCCAACATCTTGGGCCTTTGACCTAAATTCTATTTACCCATGGCCGGTGGCCGGACTACACACCTTAGATGAGCCCTTCTCCGAAGAGGAAATGAAGCTCGCCTTCTTCACAATGAATCCCCAAGCCAGCCCTAGACCGGACGGGTTCAGACCCTCTTTCTATAGATCCTTCGCCTTTAGTTAAAAATTAAATCATGTCTTTCTTCTCTTTATTCCATCAAGGCTTAGCAGACACTGAACGCCTAAATCGTGCCCACATTGTCCTCCTCCCCAAAAAGGAGATACCAACCACGCCGGACGGCTTTAGGACCATCTCACTACAAAAATGCCCGATCAAAGCTCTCACCAAACTGATCACTTCTCGTCTAAAGCCGCTCATCCCTCTGCTGGTTCATGGCAACCAGACTGGCTTCATCTCTGGAAGAAACATCGCCGAAAACTTTGTGTTTGCAGCTGATCTTATTAGCTCTTGCCACACACGAAAAAAACCAACGATGGTCTTTAAGTTAGACCTCAGAAAAGCTTTCGATCCAGTAGCATGGACTGCCCTCGACAAAATTTTGGCAGTTCGCGGGCTCTCACTTCTCTTCCGCAGTTGGGTACAAAATCTTCTCCACACAGGAAAAACGGCAGTACTTTTGAACGGGACCCCAGGCAAATGGATTCAATGCAAAAATGGGCTGAGGCAGGGGGACCCTGTCTCACCCTACCTCTTCCTCATCGTAGCTGGTCTTCTCCAGCAGCTCATCCTCCAAAACTCTAACACTTCCCTCCACCACCCCATCTTCTCCCACCTGCCTCCCACTGTCCTTCAATACGCCGATGACACCCTCATCGTCGCAGCCACCTCTCCCTCTGCCCCCTCAACCCTTAAAGTTCTCCTAAACAATTTCGCACACGCCACGAGCCTCGCCATCAACTTCTCCAAAACTACCCTAGCCACTCTACACACAGACGATGACACGACCGCTTCCATCGCCCTTGCCATGGGGTGCTCATGCGCCTCCTTCTCGCAAATTTACCTCGGTCTCCCTCTCGCTCCGACCAAGCCTCTCACAAATGTTTTCAACCCTCTAGTAGAGCATGCTAGGAAACTTCTTACCGGCTGGCGGGCCAAACTTCTCGATAAAGGTGATCGACTCATACTCATCTCCGCGGTCCTGGATTCAATCCTCACCTATTTCATGTCTGTCTTTCACATCCCAAAGAAAACAATCAAAACTTTGGACTCTCTGAGAAGGGGTTTTTTTGGGCAGGAGAGGATGCCTACTCAGGTGCTCAATGTCTTATTGCTTGGAAAAATGTCTATTTACCAAAAAAATCGGTGGTCTAGGGCTTAAAAACTTACATGTTCGAAACAACTGTCCCCTCCACCACAAGCCTCCTTTCTGTGCCGCACAATTTCACAGCAAATCACCACTCTCCAAAATATTTCCTTCGTGCTCACAAATAGCGGCTCACATACTTATTTTTGGTTAGACACGTGGCTGGCCCCTCAACCACTCGCCATCACCTTCCCCCACCTATTTTCACACTCCACCTTATAGCTGGTAAAAGTGGCTAACATTTTGCTTTTCGGTATTGAAGCTAACCTCCGTAATCGCCTCTCCCTCATGGCAGAACAAGAGCTTATGTCGCTTCTGGCTATTTTGCAGGATTTTGTGCCATCGCCGGGGGAAGATCAACGGTTCCTACGACATGGCATTTGCTTTTCCACCAAGCATGCATACGGTGTCCTCATGGCTCGTCCTGAGACTGATCTCATGGCCCCTCTCATATGGAGTGCCAAGGTTCCTCGGAAACTCAAAGTATTCTGTGGTTACTCTTCAAAGACCGTCTCAACACTAGAGTTAACCTTGCACGCAAGCATATCATCGACTCAGACATATGCCCTCGATGTGCTACGACAACCGAAGACTCCAACCACCTCTTCATCACATGCCCTCTTGCCAATAGGATTTGGCAACGGCTGGGGCTACTACCATCTTCCAGCGACATCACAGATCTATGTGACGTCTCTACCCCTCCTCACCTCCCAACCATAGCATGGCCTTCGGTCCTCTTGGCTTTGCTTTGGATGACTTGGACAGCACGTAATGACATGGTTTTTAGGTCGATAGACCAAAGCTCTATAATAACCTTGAGGAATCTTATTTCTGCTTTGGACCTCTGGTCACATCGTCTTGTGAGTTCACAAGACAAGGAGGACGTCTTCTCGTGACGTTCCTACCTCTCTGCATGTTGCACCGTGCCTATGTAATTCTGTATTCACTGCCACGGCAGTCCTTTGAGTAATATATTCAGGTGGGGGAGCCCCCCCCCCCCCTTCGGGGGTGATTCTAAAAAAGGATACACTAACCGAAAAGGAGATATGCATGGTCCTCCTATTTCTTTTTCCTTTTTGCCGATGACTACGGCGGGCAAAGCCAGCCTGAACCAATTTTCATCATTAACAAAAAGAGATAAGGCACTATGTCATCTAGAGAAATAGTAACGGAGAGTGAAATACTTGGGGTGTAGTTGGGGACACACTTTTAACGGAGAGTGAGATACTTGGGACGTAGTTGAGGACACACTTTTACAGTTTGAGGATTGTTATCTTTTTTCACATGTTACGTTAGAAGGCCTAGTTGATTGCTTGGGGCTATGTGCAATTTTAATTGCATTTCAGTTTTCAGTATGAAATGAAACACAAAATAGTGTCACATTAACCTATCGGTTTCCAACTTTATTAAACGCACAGCCTCTGATGTAAAACTACTGATTTTCATTTCCCTCTTTGACATGACGTGGCAGAGTACTAGAAATATGAAAGCGCATAAAAGTGCAGCAAGCAACTAATCATACATAATGCCATCGACATAAACATCCTCTTGCACGAACAACATGAGAAACATAGGTGAGGGTGCTCCTTGGGCTGTTCAAGGTGTGGGTAAGTAAGAGCATCTCCAGCCGTTGGCCCCCCAGGAGGCGCTAAAAATCGCCCCTGGGGGCGCACCAGCGCAAAACACGTGCTAGGGGCGAGATGCCCCCAGTCGCGGCACCCACGTTTGTTTTAAATTAAATTCTGGCGCAAACACGGCACAAATTCAACCAAACTTCGGTGAGTTCATGCATATTTAAAATATTTTACAAAAAAAGAAGAAGAAATGCTACTAGGCCCGTCGTCTCCCTCGCCGCTCCTCGCCACCCGCCGCCCTTTAAGCTCTACATGCCGAGGAGGCTGTAGAACTGCGTGTAGTCGCCGCCGTCGTCGTCGTCGTCATCGTCGTCGTCGCCTCCTCCGCGGCCGTTGTCCCTGCTGCAACCCTCCCCAGGTTGGCGCGGCGGGTTGGACGGTCTGGGGGCGTCCTCATCCTCGTCGTTGTCGAGGATCACCACGCCGTGCTCGTCCTCACGCCCACGCTTGCGGGCGGCTATCTCTTCCAGGGCCCGGCACTTCCGAGCAATCTCGTCGTGAAGGTAGTCATCCCGCGCCCACTGTAGGGCGTGCTCGTCGGGGAAGCCGCGTCGGGCTATCTCCTCATACTCCACGGGGAGGCCGGGCTCCGGCTTCGGCCTGACGAGGACGAGGCGGCCAGAGGCGGGGGTGGAGTCGTCGATGCGGACGTCGGAGTTGCGGGTGCGCGCGCTGACAGGTGTGTCCTGGGGCTCCAGCTTGACGGGACGGAGGCAGGTAGAGCCGGATGAGCGGCCGGACGAGGAGGAGGATGTCCCCGGGTCCATGCGCCTCGGCGTCCACGAGCTCCCACACCGGCGAAAGAAGGATGGGGGAGCGGGGTACTTGAGCCTCGGCGTGTTGCCACCCTCGATGTACTCGAGGACGACCTCCAGCGTGCGGCCGGGCTCTTTCACGCCAAAAACGATTCGCCCGGCGCCCCCGAGCGCCCCCAGCGCACTGGGTTCGGGCTGGGTCCGCCGGCGCCAATTTTGGCCCGAGCCAGCGAAAAATAGGCCATTGGGGGCGCGACTGGGCCGACTTTTCGGCGCCGGCGGTCGAAAAATCGTCTGGAGGCCTTGTTGGGGGCGCGGCTGGAAATGCTCTAACGGTTGCTTTGGGTTGGTTGTACTGACCCATACTTTTTTAGAACATAACTAGCAAAGTGCTTTCTAACGGAGAAAATAAAAAACTCATTGAAATGCCACTGGGTTTGGCCTCTAAACTCTATTAATTTTATATCTTCCATCTGGCTTCAATGCCTTCATTATAAAGTTGCATCGTTTTAACTCACGGCAGACATGGTAGCACCGTCTGAGAGCTGACCTGGCCGCCATGATGCTAGTTGACTGATGGAAACCTTTGATCAAGGATTATGTGTGCTACGTGGAGGCTATATGCTCACCATCAGGTTTCTTGTTATCGTTCTCGTCATCCCTGGGGAGACAGTCGAGGTAGTTGGCCCAGGCCTCTAGGGCGAGTAGCTGCCAGACAGCCCAACGCTCGGGGTGGAGTGGACTACGATGGCGGCACAAGGAACGAGAGGTGGCAAACCTAGATTGGTTTCGCTGTGTGTTGCGGGGCCCGCAGCATGTCCTTATATAGCGGCTTGAAAAACCCTAATGAAATTTGTCTCGGGTCGAGGCTCGAATTCACGAAACGTGTCGAGTCGAGCGAGCGGCGATGGAGGAGGAGAAGTGCGCGAGAGGCTCTCTTATTCTCACCTACTTACACGTGCTACAACACTCCACCTTATAAGGTGGTGTGCAACCAACTTCTGAGGTGGGACTAAACTTCCCACTCTCACCACTTGCTCACACACTTGCCTTTGAGATTTCAGAAATTGCCTATTGGGCTGGCCCATAAAAGGGCCCAATATTCTAACAGGGCGAGCAGCTGGCAGACAAACCAGATGAGTGTGGCATCAAGAGCCAGTAGGGCGCCTCCACCAAAGTGGTCGTCCATCTTGGCTGTCTTCGAGGGGCAGCTAACTGTGCCGCTAGGTTGCCCCGTTAGGTACCTAGTGGTACTGGAAAATGGCGGCCTACATCTTAGTCGGTCCCTACCAGCATCACCAAGCCGAAACCGACATCAACATGAATATATGCAATGAATAATTAGTCAAGGGATACCTAGCTAAGTTGGGAACTAAATGAAGGTTTTGATTTAAGTTACTTGGCGATGACGAAGAAGAGGATGAGGCTGGTGCTTGGAAGCAGAGCCCGAAGATTAACCGATGATGAGTGCTGGCTGGTGTTGTTGGTAGGGTAGGGGTAGAAGACGATGCAGTGGCGGATGAGGATGGTGTGGAGCAGAGAGACCACGGAGAGGCTCCCCATGACCACGCTAAGATGAGAGAACTAGCACATGACATAACCATCTCCGATGACGGTACTGAGGCTTCAATCAATCGAGCCATCCATGTCAGTAAGACTCCAAATAGTAACCTGAGAATCAACAAATATAAGCGGACGAATGATTCAGGTTCAGGTCTAGACCATAGACGTACGGGCTTCGCCTCCTCCCTAACCCCTCGCAGCCGCCGGTCGGAGCCGCTAGGCAAAGCCCCACGCGGCATACGGCAGCGGC
>NC_041384.1:767124489-767169995 GCF_002162155.2 Triticum dicoccoides | reverse complement strand
CTGGCTGTTCTCCGTCAACCGGTAGGCCCCGAAGGAGCTCCGATCTACCTCATGGAGTCCTAGCCAGGAGGGTCGCGGCAGCCTCCACCCTGCCAGCCTCCCACACCTGCGCCTTGTGATTTGATCTGATCGGGTAGAGATGGGGAGCCGGTGAGGGCTGGTCTTCTCCCCGATCCAACCATCCCCCGTGAGGCAGGGGGCATGGACAGGTCGGTGATGGGCGTCCATGTCAAGTCTTTCCTCGGGTCGGCGACGGTTGGATTCGGCTGCAGCGGCATGGTGGTTGCGGCGAGTACTACCTTGATTTGAGTCTAAATTGAATTAGGTTGTGCATCCATCGCATGAAGGGTATGACCTCCCGGATCCAGCTTCTTCATCTCCGGCGGCTATGATGGCAATGGATTGCAGCTGCGGACCGGCTGCTGGTTGTGGAGGCCACAAAAAGATCTTCTTGAGGTTCCTTTCTCCCGATCCGGTGGTTGTCTTCGACGGTGTGATGCAATCTACGGATGGCTTGACGCAAAGGGTATGGTTGTGCTGTAGCAGCGGTTGGTTCTAGCCAGCAGGCGCATGTAGCTGTTAGAATCGAGGAAAGTGGTGGCGACAACACATGATTAGCTTTGACAAGCACCAGGGTGAAAACCTAGGTTTGACCCAAGTTGGTTATAACTGACAATGGCAACGTTTTTGCGTCGTTTTCTTGTTGAAGGTATTGTTTGAATATGCTTGGACTGGTTCTTCATGTGAAAACCTAAAATCTAGCCTTTGATGGTTGGATGCGGTGATGGCAGTGCTTGATCGTCGCTCCCTTCTTAAGGACGTTGCTATTGAAGAACCTCGTTGTTTTTGTGGTGTCATAAGATGGTTGGTGTGGATACGGCCATAACCAAGATGTCGATACAACACGTGGTGAAGTGGCGTAAAAGCAAAAAAAAAGCCTCTTTCCTTTAAATTTGATGGTCAAGATCTATTAGAACGTGCTGGGATTCAGTCCGCTTACAGAAAAAAGGTCGCAGACGCCCACCTCTACATTCTGAAAAATATAATGGCTTCTTTCCTTCAAAAAAATAGATAGGTGTTAGAAAAAACAAAGATCAGAAGTCCTCAAGCCCCACATCAAAATGGATTCCAATTCTCAGTTTAGAAAAACAAAAATCCACGCACATAGTAGAAACAGACCTGAAGCCTCACGTGCAAAAACAGGAGTCACAATTTATATTTAGCGCCCTCTCTCTCTGACACTAAAATCTCTTGAGTTCGTTGAGGACAGGAGATCTTCAAGGACTTAACACACCACACGTACAGAAAAAAGTCCTCAATACCCATATCTAAGTTAGCTGCAAACAGAAAAACATCCATCTCTTGGTTCTGTAACAAAAATCATGCCTTCTTTCCTTTAAATTTGATGGTCAAGATCTTTTAGAGGATGTTGCCTCATGAACAATAGTAACCCCACGTACATGAATAGGATTAATCCCAACGGCTTCCTAGGCAGGTTCTCTTTCTTTCCTTTAAGCACTGATTGATGTTGTAAATTCACCTTTAATAATGCTAGAATATCAGGCCGGTATGTGTTCATCATCTTAAGTTTAAATCAATAAAGCACTTTGTTTATCAGCAAAACATACTAGTGATTTGTATACCTATTTCTTATTTTATTGCATGGCTGTCATATAATAAATCTAACATCTTTTTTCTCTGTTATGAATTTGTAAAATAATAATGGCCCATTGATATCAGTCCAAAAATCAATTTCAGACGTGTGTGCATATCAATGTTTTGCTAATTGATGGAACTATAAGGCCAATTTCAGACGTGTGTCCATATATGGATTGACTCATTGGCACAAGTTAACTTTATATGGATGATTCTCTGTGTATTTATCTTAATTGCTAACATAATATCCATAGGATCAAAGAGATATACCATCATGGAGTACATATACTTCCATAGTGTGCCAGCCTTGATGATAATCCACGAGTTAATGATACCTTTTTCAATTGGAAAGAAAAGCTAAACCGTAAAAAAAACATTTGGGTATGAATATGAATTTCTATTCCTCTGCTAGGTCCATTGTACATGTGAGCAGCACATGCATAGATTTATGTACTTGCACGCCCCACACACACACCTTAAGGTTCCTATACACTAATACACATTCACATGTTTCCATACTGCTCCATGTCGATTGTAGTCATGGAGGAGCGAGCATGGTCTTTAATTGTTAATTACATAGGAATACTTTTAATTTCACCTCTCACCTAAGACTTATATGTATATGTTACAATTGTATTTGTTCCTACAAGACATTTAACTTATTCAACCAAATGTATTAACTACCCCTACATGTCGATCAAATACTTGGCTTTCTATCAAGCATTTGCATTCTGGTAGATACTTTTGAAATATGTCATAGCAAAAGGCGATCCGAATGATTTTTTTCAGTAATGAAATTTGAGTGTTGTTGAAGTTTTTTTAATTCTTTAGTTACTGTGATTGTTCGCAAAAATTGTGCTGGACGAATCTCTCCACAATTGCAATTTCACTGATCGTGGCATATTGTATTTCAAAATCTTAATACAGTAAAGAAAATTCTTTAATCTCCAACATCATATTTAGGAGGCAGGGACAAGAATATTGCCAGTAACTTTGATTCTTTGAAAGTATGCTTTTAATCTGCTTTGAGAAAGAGACATGTGCGGCCCTCCTTCTCTTCAGTTTCATTTACATACTTAAACCACAAGTATCTAATGTTTTGAGTTTCTAAGATAATTTGAAACAAAGTAGTTTCTAGACCGTGCAGCCCCACGGGTTGACAGCTAGTGATAAGTAATTGGCTGGATCTAGCTAGTTTGGAGATAGTGGAGAGAGTGAGAGTGGAAGAACAATTGCAAGAACAAGAGAGAATGGGGAAAGCGAGGAGAAGCAAGGGTTGGGGGTTCTCACTTGGCAATAGCAGCATGCGATACCACAAGCAGCGTGCATTCGCCCGAATGCCGCTACTACATTGTCAACCAGAGGTGTTCGACATATTTGGAACGCCGCCACTATTTTGGGACCAAATATGGGCCCAACCTAAATTATGAGCAGCGTTTGGTTACAGCTGAACGCCACTAGTAGGGACACTGTTGGTAACATTTGGTGTTATAGATCGCCACTAGTACGTTTGTCCCGGTTTCATCTGTGGGACCCATTAAATGGCGGCGTTCCCATTTTACTAGACGCCACCGTTATGTTATAGTCGTGGCGTTTTTTTTTTTTTTTTGACAAGCAGGTGTAACCA
The DNA here is from genome assembly GCF_002162155.2 of Triticum dicoccoides. Taxonomy (NCBI): domain Eukaryota; kingdom Viridiplantae; phylum Streptophyta; class Magnoliopsida; order Poales; family Poaceae; genus Triticum; species Triticum dicoccoides. The sequence continues at coordinate 767,166,712 of NC_041384.1, read as the reverse complement.
AACGCTGCTCATTTAATGTTATAGTCGTGGCGTTCAGATTCATTTCAATGCCATTACCATTTTGCATAGCAGTGGAGTTGTGTATTGATTTTTTAGCGCCACTAGCAAAATTACTGCTGTAGGGGTTTTCCTACTAGTAGCAAGGTGGTTCAGTGGTGCTGGCCAGGAGTCGTGGAGGAGGAGGAACGGTGCAAGGCGGAGGTCCTGGAGCAGGTGCAGCGTTGCACGGCAGAAATCCAGGAGGCAGCGCAGGCAGAACTAGGCCCAATCTGGGCCCGATCTGGGCTTTGTGGGCGGCGGAGTCGGACGTGGTTGTCCGCTCGAAGTTGGAGAGCTCGCGCCGCCGGTTACAGGCGGTGCAAGAGGTCCCTCTGTAGTGCTGGAGGTGGATAGTGTACCGAGGCTGCGTTGGTGGACCGTGAGCTATGAGTGCGAGTTGCTACGGTGGTGGCGGTGTGAGCCAACATGCATGAGGTTGCCCCAATCTGGTGGGCAGGGACGGAGGTTTCTGACGATACGGATAAAATTTCTAAAGGTCTCCGGTCAATGCCCATGGGTATCATTTCCCTCCTTAGAGGCGTCGTCGAGGTTTGTCGGCATATTCCTCGCTCTCACTTGGGGTTGGTAGTTGTCTCCCGGCGAAAGCCTAGATTCGAAGCCGTATTGGCGCGATAGCGGCGTCTTTGAAGCCGTTCCTCCGTTCGCTCCTCTGTTGGGAGCACTCCTCCGATGCTCGCCACTGTCCAAGGTTGATCTTGAGCGGCGCAATGAACGCCGTCACCTGTGAGTCCAAGAAGACACCTATCTACATGCCATCTCCTTTTAGGCTCTCAAGGGTGGATGGTGTGTCGATGTAGCTGTTGATTTTCTGAGGTGACAGGCGTTGGTCGAGATGTGGCTTTGCTGCTCTCCTTAGGGTAGGTGCTTCTGTGTCGTAGTTGTAATGTTTGTGTTGGCTGTCTTCGGACTAGCTTGGTGTGGAGTTCGTACGCTCGTTGTGCGCTGCGCATCGAGTGATATTTGTTTTCTGCCTTCTATAAAAATATGGTATTCTCTGGGCGGCTCCTGATCCCTTTTTCCGGCCGCGCTCTCTGGGCGACCTCTCCTGTCCGCCTCCGGGCTTGCCTGCGCGGCCGACGGCGGTGGCGGGGCCTCGTTCCCGTGGCGTTTAGGCAGTGCTTTGGTGGCGTACGAGCAGCGACGATGTCGTGAAGGTGGATCTTGCAGCGACGGCGCCGGATTGGGATTGGGCACGGCCTCGGAGCAACGAGTCCATGTTTTCCGCGTCCCTTCCCTGAAGGCGCTGGTGCATCACGCGAGAGAGATGCTGGAGATACAGACGCCATGAACAGTCTAGAAACTGCACAGAGGGGAGGTGGAATAATTCGTACCTTAATCAGGCGTCTCCACCTACTGAACAGAGGGGAGTGGTCAGGAAATCTTGCACAGTACAACTTGATTAGTGGGGGCATACAAGAGAAGCGAGCTGGCCCATGGGAGAAGATGCTGCGAAGGACAGGCATCCGAGGGGACACCACAGTTGTTGCAGCCTCTGCTCAGCTAAAGAAGGTGGTCCTTGACAAGCTGCTAGGGGTGCTGAGTGCTGACCACTCCACAACTGAAGGAGTGGACTTGACCAGGTTCCATGGCCAGTGGGGGCTCAATGGGCAATCGGGGAAATGCACCATGAAGGGAGCTCAACGGCTGCTGCTCAACGAGCACTGGAGGTCAGCTGCATCCAAGACCTGGATTTTGTGTCCAATTTCATCATTTGGCATTACACGACGGACTTATGCTTCTTCATCCAGGACCAGGAGGCAACTGGCAGCAACTCATCTGAGCAGCTTAGAGCCACATGCATGGAGTTGTCAAATTACATCGTGCACCTTATCGCAAAGCATAAGCTGGTTGGCAGCTGCGACGTGCTCTACTTAGTCGGCAGGGCTCAAGAAGAGGTGAAATGGTGTCTTGACACGGGTGGCGGCGGCGTTGATAAGTACCGGTTAATCCTTCAGATGCGTGGTGTGGCTCCAGGTAGTGTTTGTGGGAACGACTGCTATGCTGGACTTGATCAAGCCTGGTCTGTCTACAAGGAATTGCTCAAGATCGATGATGCATATGATAGGTGGGAACTGATAACTGCAGTATGGGTCGAGATGCTTTGCTATGTGGCACACGATTCTGGGGCCAGGTTCCATGCGAAGCATCTAAGCATGGGTGGTGAGTTTGTCACTCATGTTAGGATGCTACTCATAATCTTGGGCCTGCAGTGTCTCACGGATTTGAAGAAAAGGATACCATATGAACCCCCGGGCATGAAATCAAATTCTCTGGCAGAAGGGTGAGCTCTTTTTTCACTTGGGGTTGGTGCCTGGATTTCATTGTCCTTGCATTTTGGTTTTCGAGGTATCATTTACATTCTGTACCCGTTTGCCCACGAGTGTTGTAAACGTGAACAGCGGCCACATTCTGCGTGTTGACACTGTTTTTACGGCTCACTGTAATCCTGCTGTTGGCAGTACTCTGTTTTTCATTAGTTAGTTCAGTGTAGTTTCAGTTAAGTTGCAGATGAATAAACATGGCCTGTAGCACGAGTTCTGTTCGTGTCTGGACCTAGTCTTCAGGTAGTTTTAGTCGCCGTTGATTGCTTGGTGGATGGCACGTTCAAAAGCATCGATGGCGGCATCATCGGGACACGATCAACGCCGTAGGACTTGGTCTGTCCACGATTTTCTCGTTTTTCAATGTAGGACTAACAGCTCGCATGTGAGTTTGTTAGAGATGCAATAAATCACTTGTGTCTTGTTTCTCTTCTTGATGCAGCAGGAATTAGCAACACCAGTAGCAGATCAAGAAATCGAAGATGTGCATGTCAAGAACAGAGTAAAGGGGAGTTTATTTCAGTAGTGTCTAGTACAGCGAGTGTGAAATAAGCTCCGCCTTCGTCAGTCTTCATCTCTCTTTGGTGGTGTTATCAAGGTACGTTCCATCACTAACATATCCCCTCTATCCCCATCTAGTTCAACCCCTTCAACATCTTCATAATCATCATATACAGGATCACTTTGCTGTCCAGGATCTTCATCTATTTCTTCCGTCAATCCTTTACCAACGTGGCCGTTGTGCTTTCTGCCATCCATACAAATAAATCATAGCAGTACAACCCTCGATTCGAAGAAAATATCTCTCCATTCATTGTCCACAACTTCTCTATCCAAACGGACCTTCACATTCCTTCTTCCCCTGCGTTTGATCTTGAATCATGGCAGTACAACAAACACCAGAAATAGCAAAAAATACATCTATATCATAGACCACCTAGCGACGACTACAAGCAATCAAGCGAGCCGAAGGCGCGCCGCCGTCCTCGCCCTTTCCTCACCGGAGCCGGGCAAAACTTGTTGTAGTAGACTGTCGAGAAGTTGTCGTGCTAAAGTCCCATATGACCAACACACCAACACATCAACCACCGCCGATGAAGAGTAACGTAGATCGGTAGGATCCAACATGAAGACACATGAACATAGACGAGCGACGAACAGATCCGAGTAAATACACCAAAGCAGATCCTTCAGAGACACATCTCCACACGCCCACCGAAGATGCTAGATGCACCATCGGAACGGGGCTAGGAGGGAAGAACCTTATTCCATCTTCAGGGAGCCACCACCGTCTCCCATTCCTGAGCATGACACAAACCCTAACAAAACTCGAAAACACATCTAAAAACGGAGACCTCCCACCGGCAAGGGCCAGGATCCACCGCGCCTCCATGGCACTAATGCCACCGGAGACGAGACGGACTGCGGCAGCGTCGGTGGGAGGCGGAGGAACCCTAATTTTTGGGGGGAAAGAGCGGCTGCTTGAGGCCCTACGTGCGTCGTCTCGTCTCAAAAATGATCTTGTAGAACAAAAAGAAGTTCATGGCCAAAATAATTGGAACAATCATTTTACCTTTGCTGATTTCACTGGGAGAAACTTGCCCAACTCTGCCAATATTTTTGCTCACAATTCACAAGATTTTTTGCCTGAGCAAGAAGAGTTGCAAACACAATTTCGTTTTCCGAATTTTTGCCACGATTTTTTCCTTGTTTTCTTCCCTATTTTACTCTGTTTTTTTTTGCGGTGGGAGAAAAAAATACCACGTAACACATGTGATAAGCAATTCAAACAATTAAAAAAAAGAACAAGAAAAGAAATGAAAAAGTAAAAATAAATAAATAGTAAAAACCGATGAAAGCACATAGAAAAAAACGCAGAAAATAAACCACGTGAAAGATTCTAAAACTGGTCCATCAAATCTTTTCAAAACTGCTTCAGAGGCTACAGTATTTGGCCCATCCGCTTAGTGGAGCGCCAGAGACAAAGGCCAGACTACATCACACAATAAGCGAGATATAACCCTGCGCCCTGGGTTACATGGCCTCCTATTGCTCGGTCGCTCGAGGGGGTCATGAAATTAATTTATGGGTACCCCCTTTCTATATGCGTGGCCTACAAGTATAGGTACAAGAAAATAAGATTTTCATTTACTCAGTGTTCTTTACGGATTACATCTTGTATTTCAAAAATGTTAATCATGCATTTGAAAATGTTAAATATAAAATTCACACATATTTGAAAAAATGGCAATCATGTATTTAAAACATGTTAAACATGAATAAAAAATATTCCTAATGTATTAAGAAAAAGTACAACGTGTATGAAAACGGTAGACGTTAAAGCATATTTTAAATAAAATGTTAACCATGTACAAAAAATGTCCATGACGTATACCAAAGATTTACATTCTGCATGAAGAAAAGGTATACACATTTTGAAAAACAAAAAAAATATTTGGTTTAAGGAAAGCAAAAAAAATTGAAAGAAAAAAAGAAAACCGACAAAAGAACAAAAAAAAACTAGGTAGAACCGAAGAATGAAAAAAAAAGGAAAACCAAGAAAGAAAACAAGAATTTTTTTTGAATTATAACGAGCAGAGAGAACATTCCACTCGCTAAAACTAGTTCTGATGTAACACTATCGATTCTTGTGCAAACGTCATAGGTGTCACAGTCATCGGCGATCATCTTCGTTATCCAATGATTTCTCGAAAATGTTGTTTTAGTGGGCTCTCCACCTGTAGAGCACCTTGGTGTTTTCATGGTTGCCTTTGCATTATCGCCGCTCTCCGGACCATGATCTATGCACAAACATTGGATGAGCCAGGGTAAATAAAATCTTATTGCGACAACCTCTTGTAGGATCCGGTGTCATACAACAGATGAACACATCTTCCAGACATCTTTCTCGTGTATATCTTGCTTGTATGTTGTTTGATAGGTAGGTTGGCTTTTAGCACAATACAACCCTGGACCCCAACATTCAAAATGATGACAATGTTGATTATGTATATTAAAATATTGAACAAGTATTTGAAAAAATGTTGATCACGTATAAAAAAATGTTGATCAAGCACTGAAAATGTCAGACTAATATTTTTTTAAATGTTGATAATGCACATAAGAATTTAGAACAAAGAACAAAAGGTAGCAAAGAAAAATAAAAATTGAAAACCAAAGAAGAAATAAACACCATAGAAATAAATAAAAATAAAGATGAGGAAACAAATGCAACAAGAATGAAAAATGGAGAAGAAAAAATAACAGAAAATGAAAAAAAAACGAAAACAAATCTGGAGAAAACCGGCTGCACTCGCTTCAAGTAGACTGCGTCCTTATACATATCATGAATTGTCATGTTGGCTAGTAGCGCTGGGTATCTTCGCAGTGACCAGCGATTGATCCCTCCTGCTCCCATTTTCCTTCTCTTTTTCACATTGACAGTGCACGAAAATTGGGGAGCTCCTATACGCCGCATTTTGCGGCTAATAGCTCACGCGACGCACAGGGAGCGCGCGACTGGCCCGGCCCATTCGCTGTCTCGCGCGGAACGTAAAATTCGCAAAAAAGAATATCAGGCTACTGCTAGGAATTGAACCCATGACCTGCTTCTTACGCGCGCCACGGGCTAGCCACGCTTAAAACAAACGGCCAGCAGCGGCAAAAAATAAAAACCAGTTCTCCAAATTCCAAAAAATAAAACTTGCAACATTTTTTTTGAAACGCAAACATTATTAGGGCACTCGAAATTTTTACAAACAAATAGGAAAGAAAACTTTCGTGCAGGACTTTTTGCGAAATTATGAACTATTTTTCACAAATGCAAAACATATTTTAAAAAACAATAACGAAAATTGAAAAACTGAACATTTTTCAAAATTAAACAATTTTACAGAAACTCAATCATTACTTGACATCACGAATTAATTTTGGAAGCCGAACATTTTTTTAATTTGTGAACAAAATTTGAGAATTATATCACTTTTAGAATATGTGAACAATTTTGGAAAACAGGAACATTTTTTAAAATTCTCTTTTTTTTAAATTTCTGAACAAAAATTAAACAATGTAGAATTGTTTTGAATTGGTGAAAAAAATTTGAAACATGAAAAACAAATATTTGTTAGAATTTTCAAAATTTTGCAAAATGGAAAGAATTTTGGAAATCCCATAACATTTTTGGTTTTGTCAAAAAAATGTGGAAATATAAACATTTATTGAAATTCCCAAACATTTTTAATTTACGAACAAAATTTTAAACAGGTGAACAATTTTTGAATTAGTGAAAAAAATCAGGAAACATGAACATTTTTTAAATTCCAATAAATTTTTAAATTTTTGAACAAAAATTTAAATAGGTGAACAATTTTTGAATTTAGGAACAAAATTTGAAAACTATAGCATTTTTAGAATATGCGAACAATTTTGAAAAACGGGAACATTTTTCAAATTTCCATTTTTTTAATTTGGGAACAAAAACTAAACATGCAATACTTTTTTTGAATTTGTGGACAAAATTTGAAATCTGAACATTTCTTAATAAGTGAACAAATTTTGAAAAGAATATATATTTCTGGAATTCGCAAAATGGAATGAATTATTAAAATTCCGGAACCTTTTTCAATTTCTCATTATTCTTAACTAGGAACATTTTTTTGAAATTCCCAAAACATATTTGAATTTGTGAACAACAATTAAACATGTGAACAGTTTTGGAATTTATAAAAAAAAATTAAAATGGGAACTTTTGTGAAAACGAATTTTTTTGGTTTGTGAACAAAATTTTAGAAGGTGAACATTTTCTGAATGTCCGAACATTTTCTGGAACGAAGCAAACAAATTTTGAAATTTTGTTTTCCTTCGGAATTTATGAACATAGTTTGAAAATTCAAACATTTTCTATAAACTGAACAAAATTTGAAAATTCGAACATTTTTTAAAAAGAAAATTTGAGAAAGAGAATGAAAAACAAAAAAAATGAAAAAATGTAAAGTAAACAAAGAGAAAAAGGAATAAAGGAGAGAAAGGAAAAGAAGAAACCGGGAAAAAAAGAGAAGCAGAATAGAAAAAAACTCCGGTTTAGGAACCTTCTAGAAGTTTTCCAAAACCGTAAAAAACCAGCTGGGAACTTGGGGAAGGTTCCCAAAACCGGAACGCTGAAACCACTTAAACGGGCCGGCCCAAATCCGAATGATCCGTCGATTGCCTGTGGGGAACAGCGACATCTTGCCGCAGCGAGCGGCGAATAGGTTTTTCCCAAAAATCGGCCGGCCGCAAGACCGAAGCGAGGGCCGCATCATGTTCATTGGTACAGCTCAATCAAATTTATTTGGCCCATGTACATAGTCGGGACGAAGGGCCATATTCATGCGAGCAACTAGTTAACGAGCGCTCCTTCGGGAGCCTCGGAACGATCAGCGTCACTTGGCGCGCTCTCAGCCATTCACCGTGTGTCGCGCTCTGAGCGCTTCCTCCGGATTTTATTTTATTTATTTTTCTGCACGCGTTTTCTGCTTTTTAAATGATTTTCTTTCAGTTTTTTTTTACGTTTTGGTTTTCCACCGATCTTCCTTAGCTTTTTGATAAAAAAGTTCGTGCGAAGAAACGCATTTTCTATTTTTTTTCCTTTTTTGAGTCACGGTTTTGCTTCCGCGAGAGGCACGGTTGTGCTTTCGCGAAAGTCACGGCCGTGTCTCTCGGAAACGAAAAAAACGTGTTTTCTTCTTTTTCCTTTCGTGAGAGTCACGGTTTTGCTTCCACGAGAGGCACGGTTGTGCTTTCGCAAGAGTCACGGCCGTGCCTCTAAAAAAACACATTTTTTTCCTTTCGCGAGTGTCACGGTTTTGCTTCCGCGAGATACACGGTTGTGCTTTCGTGAGTGTCACGGCCGTGCCTCCTCGAAAATGGAAAAAACGCGTTTTTTTTTTCTTATGCGAGAGTCACGGTTTTGCTTCCGTGAGAGGCATGGTTGTGATTTCGTGAGAGGCGCGGGCGTGCCTCTTTCGGAAAGGGGAAAAACCCGTGCTCCCGGTTCGGTTTTTTCGTTCGTTTTTTCTATGAAAAAAGTTCACCAAAACCTATCAACATGGAATATAGTTTTGAAGATCTCGACGCGAGGAATTCAAATGTGAAAGCGGTTTGAGATTTGGACGCACGATTTGAGAGATAAAACGTTTTGAAACGGATTTACGAAAAAAGGAAAAACTCTCAGGTTGTGACAAGTGGACGCACTGCATGTACGCCACTTGTCGCAACCTGAGGAGTTGGGATGATCTTTGCAACGAGTGCTCTTCAACTAGTGATTTCGCATATTCATACATTGGCACATCGTGAGATTCTGTGTATGTTGGCCCGTATTGCCAGGTAAAGCAATTCGGCCCAGATCTTAAAGGCAGATTGGATAGACTCATCGATGGAGAATAACTCTTGGCTGGACGGGCTGTCCCTACCATAAATAGCCTCATCGATGGAGAATTTTAGATGGAAGCTGACGGAGCCTGAGACGAAGAGGATGGATAAGAAGACGACGGAGCCTGAGAAGAAGACGATGGAACGTATGACTGACGTCGCCGCCAAGGGCTTCATGGTCGCCATGGAGGAAGTGACGGACTTGCGCGCGGCTGCCGGCGGCCATTCCCGTTCCCAGGGTTTGCACGGCATCATGGTGAAGCTCCACAGCCGGATCCACACCGATCTGTGCCACGAGGGCTACGTCGTGCTGGACGCCGGCTTCCTCGCCGAACGCGCTGCGCTTGAAGAAGAGTGGAGCAAGGCCGCCGGCGCCTACGATCAGCTGCCCGTTTTGTAGTTTCGTCATCTTCCTCCAAGAACTCCACAGACGTGATTTCATAAGTTTGTTAGCAAATTGTGAGCGCAGCAAATTTAGCTAGAGTATCGTTCTAGGAAAGTTAGCTAAAAGTTCGTACGTACATGGGTATGTGTTGTATTTATCTGAGCCACTACGTATTTTGTTTCCCATCATTCATGGGCTACATCAAAGCTGCCTCTTCTTTCTCGAGGTTAGGCTAGGCCGCTATGGCTTGGTAAATTAGTTCGATGCACATCAAGGCAGCCGACCTCCCAGTTTGCATGGGGGCGAGGAGGGATCCACGGCGACTCGCGTACAACGCCGCCGCCGACAAAACAATTCCGCCACGCAGCATCCCTGCCGTCCGCCTTCCCTCGCCATGGCTGCTCACCACATAGTGCGGGCTATGTTGTCAGCCGCCATGGATCGAAGCTCGCAGCAGGGAGGCCAGATCGGCCCCGATTCTCGCCGCCGAGCCGATTGGCCGGTCTGGAGCTGCAAGGGAGCTCCGCAATCCTGTTGTCTTCTTTGCTGAAGCCTCCAAGGCAAGCTCGTCCCATGCTTGGGTAAGTTGTACGGAGCAATTGAAAAGCATCAAGTGTTTTGATTGTGCTCTGTTCATAATTTTGTGTCTCTCTGATCACTGACCTAAAAAAAGCACTATGAAATTGCAGCATATATACTCGTCCTTATGTCAACAGATAAGCTGTGTACAACAAAACTCCCTTCGAATTTCAGTTCAACAACTGCTCCAGTAAAAATTTGCAGGGGGAGGTCAACTGAGAACTCTGTTTAATTGCTCCTTACACTTTCAGTTTCAAAATGTGCAGGAGGAGGTCAACTGAAGAAACCATGTATAATTTGCTCCTTGAAATTTCAGTTTAAGATTTGCAAAAACAAAAATGTGCAGGGGCGCGCGGCTATGCTGTATGTGTGGTGGATGCTCCTAACAAAGTACAAATCAAAAACTGAAAAAAGACCCAATATGAGCACATTTTGACTGTGTTTGACTGTGTTGCTGGAGTTGATCACAGTGCTATATATGTTGTATGTCACATTGACTCTATGTGACAAGTTCCTGTACTAGAAAAAGTTAGATAAAAATGTTGCATCTAGTAGGAATAATAGAGTCAATGTGATATCAACTTGATTACTTTGCTTGTAGCACTGTGATTACAAAAACAAAAATCAACTTTATTACTTTGCTTGTAGAGTCTGTGAATTTGAAAAATATTCATGTATTTAAATAATATTCGTGAATGCAGAAACATGTTTACCAATTCAAAAAATGTTCACGAATTTAATAAAATTTCCTGAATTAAAACAAATGTTCATGAATTATAAAACATCCATTACATCCAAAGAAGTGCTCATTAAGTTCAAAACAAATTTACACTTAGACAAATGTTCACTAATTTTAAAACAATGTCCCAAGTTCAAAATAGGTTCACGAATTTGAAAAACCAAATTGCAAATTCAAAGAGCTGTTCATGAATTAAAAAATATTGATGAATTTCAAAAAATGTTCCCCCTATAGAAAAAATGTTTGCAACTTTAATAAAATATTTGCGGCTTTGAAAAACTGTTCACATATATCAAGATGCTTACTGAATTTGAAAATTGTTCAAAAAAAATTAGAAAATTTTCATGAATTTCAAAATTGCTCATGGTTTTCAAGAAATGTTTTAATGAATTTTATAATTTTTTGTTCATGATTTTAATGTTTTAATGAATTTTATAATTTTTGCTAATTTGTGAAACAGAAAAAGAAGACCAAAAAAACTGGAGATAAACAAAGGAAAAAAAAAGAAAAATTGATTTGGTGAAGGTTCTAGCACCTACCCAAAAATGGTTGAAAAACAATTATGAATTGTCGACCCATATAGGGGACGAGGCGCACGGGGGGTACACGTTTGATCGATGTTCACCAACCGACCCGGGGAATAGGATCCACCATATCCTATTTGCGGAAAACCGCCGCATTCGTCGACCTACCGCACAGGTCAGCACAAGTTCGATAGTAACTGGGCCGGCCCAGTTAGCTCTTTTTCACGTTAGGTCTCTTTCCGGTTTTGGGAACCTTCTGGATGCTTCCTGGCCGGTTTTGGGAACCTTCCAGAAGGTTCTTGAACCGGGTTTTCTGGTTTCTTTTTTATTTTATTTATTCTTTTCGTTTATAGTTATTTCTGTTTTTTTCTTTTCTTTTTTTCGTTTTTTCCGTTTCTTTCTTTCTTTGGTTTTTTTCTTTCTTTTTATTTTCTTCTCCTTTTTTGAAAATATTTAAAATTTTGTTCATGTTTCCAAAAAGTGTTCAGATTTTGAAAAATTGTTCTCAAAATTCAAAAATTGTTCTCGTTACACATCAGGAGCCCGGACCAAGGCCGCCGCCCTCTGCCCGACGTCGCCCCGCCCAGAGATCCCCCGCTCGTGAGAGGAGCCGCCCACCGCAGAAAAAAGGAGCCTCGCGGCTGCTTGCTCCACGAGAGCTTTGCCCGCGGGAGGCACCGGCGACGGCGAGGGGGGGGGGATTGGGTGGGGTGCAGGGCCGACCCTGGGGGTATGGCGGCGGGGCGACGGCCCAGGGCCCAGGCGAGGAGGGGGGCCCATGACAGAGTATATATCTATATTATAGCCCAACAAAAAATAGGTAAAAATAATACAAAAGAACTAGAGAAAAGAAATAAGATGGGCTAGGCCCATCAGATAGCTAGCAAGCCATCGTTGATCGATTAACGAACGCGAAGTCGCGAAGCGACACCGTGACTCACGCCAGTTGGGAGACAGACAACTGCTCGTTTTCCTTTTCCTTCGTAGGTTAGGTTCGTCAGGCGCCATGACGCCCGTCGGCCTCCTCGCTCCCTCGCTCGGCGCCTTGCCGTGTCATCCTCGCCTCGCCTGCCGCTGGCCCGCTGCCCGCTGGAGCTGCACGCGCGGCACGCCGCACGACAGTCCAGCAACCCAGCGGCCCGGCCATCCGGCATCCGGCAAGGCGGCACCGCGGCAATATGTATACAAGTATACATCCGACTGGCGACTACAAGTCTTGAAGTCTGCAACTCGGCCGTTCCCAATCCCTAAAGTACGTTTGAATGTTTCCATCCATATTCCTCAATTCCAGTCCATCCCCCAAACCTAATTTGACAATTTCAGTACTTTATTTATTCTTTATTTAGTATTTAATTACGCATTCAACTATACATCCATGATTCATCCTCCAATTTCATTATGCATGAAGTTTTAAATTTTCTAATTCAATCAATCATTTTTTTGTCATTCTATGTACATGTCTAGGGTTCCAATCATCCGATGTATAAATTCCTAATTCTTTGTATCCTCTTTTGATTTCTTTTCTTCATGATTTTAGGACATTAGCCTGCCATATTACCTAAGAAGAAGCCATTGTCGGGTGCTGAAACAAGAAGGAAAAAGAAAGAAAGTGATCCGAAAATTCTACCATTGAAGGATTCTTTGAATAAGTTCTTTACATCTTCAAGCAATGTTGATGTCATTGAAGAACAGGGGCAAGAAACTACTCCCGAAGAAACCTTTTTTGAAGCACTGAAGTATTATTGTTGTCGATGGAGTCAGTCTAATTTGGTTCTTATTTGAGGTAATTAATCATGTCATGTTAGTTTTATTTTGTGATTTTTTAGTATTATTGTTGTTGATGGAATCAGTTCGAATTTGGTTATTATTGTTCTCGATGAAGTCATTTGAATTATTATAGTCAAATTTTAAACTAAAGATGTGTGACTAAAAGTTACTCTTAATAAGTCATATATATAACACACAAGCATACATATATATGGTCTTAGGACTTAGGACATAAGGGCCCATGTTGTCGAGTTCGCCTAGGGCCTCCCAAAACATAGGGCCGGCCCTGGTGGGGTGGCCGGGGGTTGGTGATTTGGTCGCCGCCTGTGTCACCCCTGGAGAGGGAGCCCCGTGTCAGCATCATCTTTCCATGAGATTATTTGTTAATGCACAGTTACGATGGCCTTAATACTAAATTAATTGACTTTCTCTGCATAGTATAGCTTGTATTATATATGTAACCAACTTTCTTGATGTTCTTTCAGGAGTTCAATACTTTAGTTAAGTCAGTTGCAAAGGGCATGAGTTTTTAACTTGATGTTTTGTAGTGAATAATGATATCTCTTGAAGGCGATAAGTTTCAAATCTTATGTGTGTTTAAGAATAAGTTATTTTATCTTTTGTAGTATGATTTCTGGTGAGTTGTCCTAGAGCTGTTTACAGGCGATGAGGTCACCCAGGAGTGAGCATGCATACTTGCTGGATATGTTGTTTGTTTACTTGTTCTCTGTATAACACATTTTTGTTGTCAGTTATTTCTTTGCTAAGATTAATGGCAGAGACTGACGTCCTTACAATAGGAGAAGAATACATATCACTTTACCATGGAAATTTCCCCTAAAAAAACTTTACCGTGGAAATTCCAATGCTATTGCGGTTAGTTTCTTACCCCCAGTCGTAGTACTATTCTTGATATAGTAACTAATGGATTATCTGTACTTTATGTTGTCAAATTTAATTTAGTATGAATATTGAGAATTTCTCTGCGTACATGTATAAACCCAAGTATTCGAATTATGCCACTGTGAACAATTTTCTTCTGTGACTTGTACTAAGATAATCATGACAAAATAAGTTAAGAAATACTAAATTTAGCATTAACAGATCACACTCACTGTTGCATATTGATGGTTTTGGTGAGTATTGCTTGAAGAATATGAGTCCCTACCCATGGGTGTTCAAGCCAATGTGCTAGCAATAAGGGGTCTAATGTATGCACCTGGCATTCCGTTGCGTGTAGAAATTGTGGGTGTCCTCATAGATAACTAAAAAAGAAATCAATGGCTTCGTAGATTACGATCTATCAAACACCAGAACGGAGAGAACTATAAGGTGTCAAATCAAAGATCGATCCATTGAGTGGAGTGCAACAACGCCGTCGACGGTTGGGACCAGTGATGTAGGCCGAGATGCATTAGGGCGGAACAGCGATTACTGGGAGCAACGACCGTGGAAGACGACAAGGGACAAAGAAGGTCTGGAGTTGCCGCGCAACGGCGCAAGGGAGCTGCAACTGCACTTGGCGATGCATGCATAGAGGATTGGGGGCGATCGGGTAGGCGCAGAGGAAGGGGACGAGGAGACGGAGGACGTGGGTTTAGAAATGGAGTTTTCTTTTTCCTTTTTGAAAAATATATGTAATGACGTGACATAATAATAGTTTGACCAGCCTGTGGTTGGATGGTTAGAGGGACTGTGATATATCCAGCACACCGGGGTTCAAGTCTAGGTGTGCGTGTGTGCGTTTATAGAGGTGAGCGTATGTACATGTATATGAGCGCTTGCGTCTATACAATGTTTAAACAAAACTTTGTCGTGTCTCCATACAGCAAATCCCTATGTTGTATCAAAAGTCTTGTCAACATATTGCATATCCCTAAAGTAGGTACGCTGTTGTAGTGGCATGAGGGGAAGAAAAACAGGCGGACGGTGGTAGGTGCAAACGAACATGTTTTGCGATGGTAAAGGAGGGAGAGCGAGCTAACGAAAACGCGTTAAGCGGATGAAAAAACTTAGACAGATAGACGAACAGACAGTCCTCCTTTATTATATTGGTAGAGACTTCAACCTCTTCGTAGAAGTGGTATCCGTCCAATTATTACAAAACGTAGCCCAGGCTATAAAAACAAGCCATCACATACATAACATAGCACATAAGAACTAGTTCCAACTTATTAACCAATCCCAAAAGTAAGAGACCACCCTTGGGACAGGAAAGCAAACATAGCCATCGCCTGTATAGTGCGACACGCATTATTGAACGTTCCTATTCTCATCACTCCGCTGTAAAAGCGTCCATTGTCGGAGCCTGTCAGTGCCTCCGAATGAGAGCTGCAGAAGAGTTTTAGGTGGGCAACTATCAAACACAACATCATTCCTTGTGATCCATATTGCCCAATAAAACACCAAAGCCCCAGATAAAAAAATTAAAGTTGAATTTAGACTTGCTTACCTAGACCATTGAGGCCAAAATGATCCAAGGTAGACAACTCGATTTCTGGATTCCACTCGATCGTTAAGATTTTCTCCAGTGGCACGCCATGGTCTAAAAGAACTCCGGTGATTACCTGTAAAGCATAGGATGTCATAAGTATCATCATTGCATTGATTTTGCTTGAAGATCGCCCATATTTAGGACAAGTAGCATAATGTATGTACTTCCAAAACGATGAGGTGCACCTGATTTAGGAATCAGGAGAACAGGTTAATACTACCAAATGCATCTAATTGCTGAGGTGCAACAAAGCTTGATATAGACTCTGAATTGAAGCGGGAGCAAACACCTAAAGATAAATCTTCAAACCACATCAACAATCTTGCATAAATGTAGTAACTTCACGTCGCTAGAGAGGTCCTGGGTTTGAATCAGACTCCTTGCAGAATTTTGCAAGGGTAGGCTAGCTGTCATGAAATTCCCTTCCCTAGAGCTGATCTTTTGTGGGAGCTTTCAGCATTAGATACGCTTTTTTTTGTTATTAAGGTGTATTAATTCATGCATAATTTCATGCAGTAGTAGTGTGACTCACAAGTAGTAAGCACAATTTTTGTAATCTGATGCAGTAGTACTGTAGGAGTGTGACACAAGTAGTAAACACAATTTTTCATAGGCTCAACACGCATAATGGTAAGGTATGATGCAAAAGGATCCTAAAACAACAAATATGTGCACCTCTTTCATTACAAGCGGTCCAACAATTACAGCTCCCGTAGAAAGTGGATTTCCTATTATCTCACTCAGTGTGTGTTCCAAGAAAGGTTCCTGCAAAATTATTTCTTGTATTATTAGAAGGAACCTTTAATAACAAGACAGAACAATGGTGGATTATTTCTTGTATGACCTGAATTTCTTCTTTTTGAGCGTGAGTGGTACTACTTTAACTCCAGTTTCCTCCCACTTGTTGAACCTCTCCTGTGAGACAAAAAGTCGTACATGTTTTGTTACGAGCTGAAGGCTTGTCTAGTGAATACATATACTCCCTCCGTCCTATAATATAAGAGCATTTTTAACACTACAACAGTGTTAAAAACACTCTATATTATGGGACAGAGGGAGTACTTGTTGATGTGAGTTGTAATTATGTAAGGACATGAGGACTACATTGTAAAAGAACAAAAATATAAATGAAGAGAGGTGAGAAGGGGATCGGTAGAAGACCCCAGATTTTTTCCCCAATGTCTCCTCTCCTTCATGAACCCTAGTTCACAAATCCATGAGTGACAAGATGGTATCAGGGCGGGACGAATCCTGTGTGGTTCTCCTGTGATTCCGATTGAGTTTGGTCGTCGGTGCGGTGCTGTGTGGCTCCTATTGTTGGAGGTGCTTCTGCTGCTGGCTTTGCTGTAGGTGTCGGGAAGCGACCTCGATTCTGCCTGAATCAAGTACAATCGGGGAGGCTCCTGCAGCTACCAGTTGAGTTGAATAGAGCCTGGGCGTCTGGACCCCCTCGCCCGCTACAAGCTAATTTCTTCTCTCCTGCCATCCGGCGCCGTGAGCAGGTCTAGTTCGTCCCCTACTTGAATCTCAGACTCCTTGAGCATCTGTGTTTTTTATTGCTTTAGAAGAAGAATCAGTGTTGCCTGGAGCTACTTTGGTGGTCAGCTGGCCGGATTAAATAATACTATTTGCTAGTGTTGCAATCTGAAGTAATTGCCGTACTCTTTGGCACATTGTTGAGCTGTACTAGTTGGTTCCTCTTTGTGCTGCACGTATTTGAGAAGAAGAACCAAGTACTAGTGTTGGAATATATTCTTGCTCACTGAACCATGGGAGATCCAAGTAAACAAAAAACAGGGGATTCTAGTGTTGATAATATGTATGAAATATTTAGCAAACTGCTTGAGCACCAGCAGGCTGCTGAGCCAGTTAAGCATACACTTGAGCCAAATCCAGTCAGACTATCAGGACCTGGTGACTACATCAGTTGGGCACGCCATGCCAAATTGATTTTGAGCGCCAATGAGTATGATTATTTACTTGTTGGCAGTGAAGAAAGTTTGGAGAAAGGCGGTGCAGGCAGGAAACAA
This sequence comes from Triticum dicoccoides, assembly GCF_002162155.2. Classification (NCBI taxonomy): domain Eukaryota; kingdom Viridiplantae; phylum Streptophyta; class Magnoliopsida; order Poales; family Poaceae; genus Triticum; species Triticum dicoccoides. The sequence goes on along the minus strand of NC_041384.1, from coordinate 767,149,405 downwards.
ATCAATGATAAAGTACTAGTATGGTTGTTGGGAAGTATGGAACCAAAAATAAGAGAACAAGTGGAAGGCATGGACACTGTTTGTGAGGTCTGGTCATCTTTGAAGAAACAATTTGCAAGGAAAACAAATAAAATGCAAGCCACCCGTATCATGCATGAGTTAACTAATTTGAAGCAGCGCTCAAGATCTGTAACAGAGTATGCAGGTGGAGTAAAAAAACTATACAGAGACTTACATTATCATCTCCCTTTTGAACCTGTTGACAAGGATGACTTGGCAATTCATCATGTGTGGTTTGAGTCGTTTGTGAGCAAGCTCTTTCTTGATGGCCTAGACCAGGAACTAAACCTCCGTAGTCAATTGATATTTGCAATGCCTGAGTGGCCTAGTCTTGATGATATTATTTCTAGCATGATTGAGGAGGAGACTCGTTTGGCACAACCGAACGAGGATGGTCAGGAGCGTGCAGATGCTCGTGCTGCATTATCCATACAACCTCGCTGTGCTACAAATTCCTTTGGTAAGGTGGATAAAAGCAAATTGCTTTGTGATCATTGCAAGAGAAAAGGACACACCAAGGGTGAGTGTTTTGAGTTGCATGGTTATCCACCTTGGTAGGATAAAGGGAGATCTCAGCTAGGGGGAGCTCGAGGTTCAAACAAAAGACAAGCTAATTACAATGCATCTGCAAGGGAACTACCTGCGGTAGATATGCAAGCTCTTGAGGATTTCAAATCCAAGCTCAAACTCTCTGAAGGCTCATCTTCGTCCCAAGGTTCCTCCAAAGTTGATTCTAGCTTTAATGCCATCACCCAAGGTATGGAATCCCACCAAGCCCAGTCAAAATCATGGATAATTGATACTGGAGCTACTAACCACATGACAGGAGCCTCAAACTTGTTTACTTCCTACACACCTCCCTCTGGTAAGGACAAAGTTCGTGTTGCTGATGGTTCCATGGCACCTATTACAGGACGTGGAACCGTCCAGTGTACCAAGACATTGTCCTTATCCCCGGTTCTGCATGTTCCTAAATTTCCTATCAGCCTATTATCAGTTAGCTCCATCACTAGTGCTCTCAAGTGTAGATGTTGGTTTGATCCTACCTGTTGTGTTTTCCAGGAGCTTGGGACTGGGAGAGTTCTCGGGACTGGGACCATGCATGAGGGACTCTACTATCTTGATGAAGGGGGAGATGAAATTGCTCTTGCAACCTGCATGTCTCCGACTCAAGAATTGTTACTTCATCACCGAAGATTGGGACACCTCTCTTTTGCTGTCTTGTCACGTATTTATCCCTCTCTCTTTAACTTGTGTTCTAGAGAATCCCTTGTATGCGACGCGTGTGAATTAGCAAAACATACAAGGGGTACCTATCCTAGCAGGGGTTTGCGAAGTCATAAACCATTTGAAGTAATACATTCTGATGTTTGGGGGCCCTGTGAGGTTTACTCTGTTTCTGGACATCGGTGGTTTGTGACTTTCATTGATGGACTTAGTCGTTATACTTGGCTTTACCTTTTGAAGCGTAAAAGTGATGTGTTCCCTGTTTTCAAAGATTTGTGTGCTCTCATTCAAAACCAGTTTGGAACAACTATAAAAACCTTACGTTCTGACAACGGTACTGAATATGTTAACATGGAGTTTGGACAGTTCCTTGCATCACATGGCATTGAACATCAAACTACATGCGTCAATACACCAGAACAGAATGGTGTTGCAGAACGTAAGAATAGGCATTTACTTGAAGTTGCTCGTTCACTCATGTTCACCATGAATGTCCCTAAGTTTCTTTGGGGGGGGGGGGGCAATAAAAACAGCAACATATTTAATAAATCGTATGCCTCTACGCACTCTTGAGTTTAAGACTCCAGCCGAGTGTCTTTTGAACACAAATGATTTTGTGGTCCCTCCAAAGGTATTTGGTTGTGTTTCTTTTGTGCATGATTATCAAAATTCTGTTGGGAAATTAGATCCTCGTGCCATTCTCCTTCTCAAAAGGGCTATAGGTGTTGGTGTCCCTCTGAACGTCGATTCTTTGTGAGTATGGATGTGACCTTTCGTGAACATGAACCTTATTATCTTGGATCAGCCAATGACACTGGCATTGCTCTATCCCCACATGAAGTAGGACAAGAGGGGGAGAGCAGTGGTGGAGGCACCCTTATTGGATCAATACTTGTCCCTACTCCAGATGCTTCTGCTCTTGATAATAATATTCCTGGACATGGGGATGAGATAAATCATGAGGAGAGTAACAATTCTGGTCATGGATACATGAAAGATGCAACAGGAGATTCATTATCACCCTTCACAGAATGTTGATCACTCTGCACATGATGACCCAGGCACTGATGATCACTCTCCTAGTCCTATTGCTCCTACTAGCACCATGGGTGAGAGTGATAACCAATTGTCGACATCTGTTCCGCGAGGTAATTTACCCATTGCCTTGAGAAAACCAACTAGAACCTCAAATCTCCCTCCACACCTAAAGGACTACGACGCTGGTCATAAACACAACATAGCCAATTTCATCTCCTACAAACATTGTAGCCCATCCTTTCAGAGCTTCATTACATCTTTGGATTCCACATCCATACCTACTAACTTCGACATAGCCAAGGAGGATCCAAAGTGGAGGGAAGCAATGCTTAAAGAGATGCGAGCTTTGGAAAAGAACAAAACCTGGGAGCTTGTGGGTCTACCACCAGGTAAACAACCTGTAGGTTGCAAGTGGGTTTTCAACATTAAGCATACCCCGGAGGGTAAAGTGGATAGATATAAAGCTCGCCTTGTGGCAAAGGGATATACCAAACACATGGAATTGATTATGAGGAAACATTTGCACCTGTAGCAAAAATGAATTCTGTTAGAACACTCATATCATGTGCAGCAAACTTGAACTGGAACATTCACCAGATGGATGTAAAAAATGCCTTTCTTCATGGCAACCTTCAAGAAGAAGTGTATATGGAGATCCCACCAGGGTTCGAGTCCGGCTATGTTACTAGAAAGGTACTTCGCTTATGTCGCTCCTTGTACGGGCTCAAACAATCACCGAGGGCCTGGTTTGATAGGTTTCGGCGTGCTATGTTGAGAATTGGGTACACTCAGAGCAATGCAGATCACACCATGTTTTACAAACGCAGAATGAGCAAGGTTGTCGTCCTCATTGTATATGTGGATGACATTGTTATCACAGGTGATGACCAAGAGGAAATTGTTCACTTAAAACATCATCTTGCACGAGAATTTGAAGTCAAGGATTTGGGACACTTGAGATATTTTCTTGGGATAGAAGTATCTAGAGGAACAAAAGGTATTTTCCTTTCCCAAATAAAATATGTCCTACACCTACTACAAGAGGCAGGTATGCTTGGGTGTCGTCCAGCTGCAACCCCAATCGAGCAAAACCATCGCCTGATGAGTGATTCAGGAAAACCCGTGGACCGTGAACGCTATCAAAGATTAGTCGATAAGCTATTTACCTGTCTCATACTCGACCAGATATTGCGTTTGCTGTTAGTGTAGTGAGCCAATTCATGCATGACCCAAGATCATCTCATATGGATGCCGTGACTCGAATCCTACGCTATTTGAAGGGGTGTCCTGGAAAGGGTTTACTGTACAGTCATCAGGGAAACCTCCAGGTTGAGTGTTATACTGATGCAGATTGGGCAAGCTCACTGGATGATCGACGATCAACATCTGGGTACTGTACCTTCGTTGGTGGGAATTTAGTTTCATGGCGCAGCAAGAAGCAAACTGTTGTGGCTAGATCCACAGCAGAGGCTGAGTTTCGATCTATGGCACATGGTGTATGTGAGGTATTATGGTTAAAGATATTACTGACAGAACTAGGGTTGTTCAAGGAATCACCACTGATGCTATACTATGATAACAAGGCCGCCATTGATATTGCAAATAACCCAGTGCAACATGATAGAACCAAACATGTGGAAATTGATCGTCACTTTATCAAAGAGAAATTGGATAGAGGGATAATATGTATGCCTTATGTAAGTTCATCTAGTCAAGTAGCGGATATACTTACAAAAGGTCTACCTGAGAAATCATTCTCTATTTTCTGTAGCAAGATGGGTCTGTATGATATATTCACCCCGTCTTGAGGGGGAGTGTTGATGTGAGTCGTAATTATGTAAGGACATGAGGACTACATTGTAAAAGAACAAAAATATAAATGAAGAGAGGTGAGAAGGGGATCGGTAGAAGACCCCAGATTTTTCCCCAATGTCTCCTCTTCTTCATGAACCCTAGTTCACAAATCCATGAGTGACAAGAGTACTTGATTTGCACACAGCAGAAAGTCTCCCATAAGTATACCTGGTATGCCATGGATTGCATATCTTTGGCAGCATAATAAAGCCTCACATCAGCTCTTTCAGAGGCAGAAAAATCAGACTCGATAAGTGCACGAATCAGACTGCATTAAAAACACACAAGATTAATTTGGCAGGATCCCATCAATGAATCAATCAAAGAAGCCAAACAAGTAGTTCCCCAGTAAAGAAATATAAGAGCGTTTAGATCACTAAAATGGAGTAGTAAATATGAGACCTGATCCCCTCTGCAGCGGCGAAGAGGAGAACCGTCTGCGTGGACTCGGGCGGATTTATGTTCTGAACGGCGAAGCCCTTCCCCATGACGGGCCTGATCTCCACAACATCCCCGACGTGGAGGTTGCACAGGTGCTCTGAGGTTGTCCCTGGAACGGACCTGACGAGCAAGTCGAAGTGGAGCCCCGAGTGAGGAGATGCACATGAAGGCCGCAGGGGGCGCTCCCGGTAAGGGGACGCGGGTCATGACGCACTGCCCTGGGGTGGTGTACGCGGCCACCAGCTCCAGGGCACCGGAGAGATCCAGGGTGATAAGGAACATGGATTGGTCTTGGGTGGCGGGAGCGATGGCGGAGACGGGCGCAGCAGTCCAGGAGCCCCTTGGGATGGCGCCATTCTGCTGCTGCTTTTTGACGGCGCCCTGATTCTGCTGCTGGACAGCGCAGGCCGTGGTCAAGGAGCGGGAGCGGGAGCGGGGGCGGGGGCGGCGACGGAGGAAGGGGATCATGAGGAGCGGAGAGGCGGAGGCGGCGCAGGGAGCCGGCCTCAGGAGCATGCAGGTGGCCGCCATTGCGGAGGCCATTGCGAGTGAATACCAAGCAAAGTTGATGAATGGAGGAGAATGGTGACTTGGTGGCAACGACGGCTGGGCTGCCTGCCGCTTTATAGGCTGCAGGGAACACGTTTTTTGTTTATACTCCCTCTATGAATTAATATAAAAGCGTTTAGATCACTACTTTAGTATTCTAAACGCTTTTATATTAGTTTACGGAGGGAGTACGTACTACTTTTTTTTTAACACTACAGAGGGACTGAGGGAGTGCAACACGAGACAAACAGTGTGGGCCCTGCTTTTGTTTTCATAGCTGCTCCCCTACGTACGGATTGGAATGGAGTCATGTACTATGTAGGAACTAATACAAGATAATAGAAAAAGAACTGGCCGACACACACAGTGGCAGATCTAGGGGTGGGGTGGCGCCCCCCACAAACAATTTGCAAAACTTTTTTTTGCTATTGTATTTATATGTATATTTGCTACTTTATTAGCTATTTGTAATGTTGCCCCCACATCGATCCAATTCTAGATCCGCCACTGATTGTGGACATGTGGAAGATGGGAACTCTTCACAGAATCATAGACCATAGAGTCACAAATTACGCAACCAATACCGAAAACAAAAAAAATAATCCAGACCATCAATTCGACACTGATATAGGATGATAATTTACTTGCTGGTCCGTTGATTGAAGCGAGAAGAATTGACAAGTGCAGCAGCCATATATACCTGAATATGTGAATCAGAATCAGATCGGTTCATCGAGAATTCGGGAGCAGCAGGCATGGGTCCTGGGAGTAGCCGAGCAGAGCAGGGCGATCAGGCAATGGACGAGAAGGGCAAGAGGCGAACGGGGGGCGACGGCGTCGAAAACTAGAACGGCGGTGACGACTAATCCCATGTATACGCTAAGGCTAGTCACTGTGGGAGTAACTTAGCTACTAACATAGCACACTCCAAAAAAAATTTCTTAATGACAAATAGTTAATGAGAAGTGGTAACATGATATGTTACTGTAACATAGGGCTTTCCAAGACAATATGAGTATACAAGCTAATAAGAAGCCATCTATGACAGAGAACGTCCTTTTGGTGACCGAGCTCACTGGAGCTCTTAAAGTTTAAAAAATTCAAAATTCAAACTTGTCGGCTTCAAAAAATCTGAAACTGATTGTGCAAGTAAACAGGGATGTTATGTTTGTGTGTGTAAATTTTTAGGATGAAATACCTTGAAATGCGACATGTACAAAATTAACAAATTCATGGCCTGGGACGATGAATAGTATCATCTGTTAAAAAGCTCATGATTTGTCTTTTTTGCACAGCCCTCATTTTAACGTATTTTGCCCTGAAAATTTACACACACATGTGTCATACCTTCATGCATATCTGTATTTTCTTTCCAGAATTTTTTGAAACATAAAATTATGATTTTTGATTAAATTTGTAATTTGAATTTGAAGGCCTCCCTAGAGGCCGAGCTCCAAAAGCAATTTTCGTTTATGGCACTACTACTATGTTACCTTGCATTATAAAGATAATAATTTAGACTAGTATCATATGTATCACATTAGTATAAGTTACTCCCCACTATAACCAGCCTAATTATGGACTGGCGGTTACAATAAAAGCTAGGTGACTAGAGCCAATGCCCATCGGCCGCTACTAGTGGGCTTTTTCGTATGGGCCTTTTTTTTCCTTTGTACCAATATATTAACGTCGAGGTAATCTGATAGCGGAGGCCAAATACATGGGTACCCAAAATCACTAGTTGAGGAGTCCTCTATGCAAAGATCACTCCAACTTCACAGGTTGCGACAAGTGGCACATATGCAACACGCCACTTGTCGCAACTTGATAGTTTTCCTTTTTTCCCTAGATTCGTTTATTCAAAACGGTTTATCTCTCAAACCGTGCGTCCAAATCTCGAACCGCTTTCATCGTCGTATTCCTCGCATCGAGATCTTCAAAAGTAGATCCCATGTTGATAGGTTTTGACAAACTTTTTTCACGAAAAAAACCTGACGAAAAAACCGAACCGGAAGCATGGGTTTTTCCCTTTTCGAAAGACGCATGCCCGTGCCTCTCACGAAATCACAACTATGCCTCTCGCGGAAGGAAAAAAAGAAAAGAAAACGTGTTTTTTTCGTTTCCGAGAGGCAGGACCGTGACTCTTGCTAAAGGACAACCGTGCCTCTCACGAAAGCAAAACCGTGACTCTCGCGAAAGAAAAAAAAAGAAAACACGTTTTTTCGCGCAAAATGTTTTTTTGATCGAAAAGGTAAGGAAGACCGGTGGAAAACCAAGACATTGGAAAAAACCGAAAAAACAGCTTAAAATGCCGAAAACACGTGCGAAAAATAAATAAAACAAAATCCGGAGGGAGCGCCCAGAGCACGACACGTGGCGAATGGTTGAGAGTGTGCCAAGTGACGCTGATCGTTGCGAGGCTACCGAAGGAGCGCTCGTTAACTAGTTGCTCTCGTGGGTACCTGCCTATGTCTCATCAATTGTATAGTCCCTACTTCACATTCGCTCGCTCGCTCACTCGCTTAGCATTGTCTTGTTGTTTGGGACATGGCTAACTAGACTGGAACCAACTACTGTGGGACACATTCAGATAGGAATATGTGCACTACTTTGGGCTATATGTATTGAAATATATTGCCTGCCTTCATTCATCAGTTTGTACTTTTGCATGAGTTGGCTGGAGCATAAATTCAATAATATGGAACTGCAGAAATGATATGATTTTTAACAGACAAAATTTTATAAACTTTGCGTAGGTTATTTACAGAGCTACAACTTAGATCCGTACGTGGTTGTTACTGAGTGCAACCGTTAAGAGACGGTAGCATTGGATATCTACAACCGGTTTAGATAGCGGTCCAATAATAGGATAGGTGTTTAGTCATTTTGTACTGTTTTTCACAGTTGTGGCTTTTTAATTTCATTTATTAAGTGCTCCTTCTGCAAGCTGTAGTGAGCGGAAGACTTCGTATTGATTGGTACTGTTTAATAAGATGACTGCATGCATTGATCTGATGCAGAGGCTGAGATTTTGTCCTTTTCAAAAATAAATGTCAGTTAAATTTTTTTCGGGGTGTTAGTTAAATTTTTAAGCCAAACCTTAGCCGAAAGGAAGAGGTGCCTAATAAATTCAGATGGAGGAATGACTTAGCAAGGAAGCGGCATGCAACACGAGACAAACAGCGTGGGCCACTGAGGGGGCTAAAGTTGTGAAGCGATTTTTCTTCTATAAATGATGGCTTGGGTGGGTGCGTTTTCCTCACATGCTGTGCACTCTGTGCCTGGGGAAATACGGGCCCAGGTGACAAAAAGAAAACGTTTTTCTTGCGGCGTTGGAGCAGCACCACGAGCCTCAAGACAAACAAGGGCGGCCTAGGTTGTAGTACCAGCTCCAGCTGTGTCAACACGCCGGGGCCCCCCTCTGACAAACGGCATTGCTGCCTCGATCTTGGCCGACTTCATGCCAGATACTCATCAGCGTACTATTTACTGTTCATGCATAGTGTCTTGTCATGTGAGTCACTCAACCAACAGTAGCAGTAAACCGGGCGTGTTGCGCGTGCTCGTCATCGCATGAGGGAGTACAATAATTGAGTGCACCGCGCCACCGCACCGCATGCTATAAGTAGCAATAATTGCAACAAACCGAGCCGGACATCTTCGCCGACATCGTGAAGCCGCCTCGGTGCATGCAACCCGCCCGGCCTCAAGCTGCCCGGAAGCATGTTTTCATTGGTTTCACACAAGGGGTCGAGCTCGCGGAGAACTCCGTGTCTGGCAGTGAGATTCTCGTCTACTCTGATGACGAGTGCTCTGTCGGGAATACCAAGTCGGTCCTCCCCTTGTTCGATGATAATCAGAGGAGACACGTGAGCCGGCTCCCGCCCAATTACGAGCCAACTCGTTTATTCAATACTCCACAAGACGCGCCAGCTCCAGGAGCAGGGCAAGCGCCCCCTGACGCGTCGGTTATACCTCCATTGACCCGGGTTGTGTCCCCGAATGGAGGAGGGCGGCCGCAGCAGCCTCAGCCTAATGAGCTGCCTCATCGTCGCAAGCCGGCCCTTTGTCCATCACCAGTTTGGTCGACACCTGAGCTTTTCTTGACACTGCTGGGTTACTTCTCAAACCCAGCCAATAACATGTTAGCTGCGACTACCAATTTCCCCGCGCTCCCAATCACGGGAAACTCTCCGGTTGATATCAAAGGCCCGGAACGCCATCGAGATGTTGATAACCGTTGTTGCTCAGCAGGCGAATTACTCCTACAGTCAACAGTGGATTCACTCTACCCCGCACCCGAGCAACAGCAGAAGCCGGCATGCCGAGTCGCCATCAATCTCTAGCAGCGCACGAAGGCGCCGAGACCCGCCGCGTTACCCGCCCCGACGAGAGGTTTCAGATGATCAGGCAATCATTGATGCGGCTCGAGCAGCACGAGAAGCAGATGCGGCAGGAGCTCACAACCCGCCCGCCACAACCCCAGTGGCTTCACAAGCCGCCGGACTAAAGACGAGGACTATTGGAATACCTTGCCTCTCTCTGGCATTGCGCAATGAACGCATGCCAAAAAACTTCAAAGGCCCCTGTCGTGGTTCTAAGCCTGACAGTAGAGTGGGGGGTAGGTATGGAGAGGCAAGGTCCTAGCTATGGAGAAGTTGTAAGCACAAAGGATGTACGAGTTCAGGCCCTTCTCGGAAGAAGTAACAGCCCTACGTCTCGGAGCCCGGAGGCGGTCGAGTGGATTATGAATGTATGAATTACAAGGTGCCGAACCCTTCTGCCTGTGGAGGGGGGTGGCTTATATAGAGTGCGCCAGGACCCCAGCCAGCCCACGTAGGAGAGGGTTTAAGGTGAGTTAAGTCTGGGGCGTTACTGGTAACGCCCCACATAAAGGCCTTTACTATCATAAAGTCTACTTGATTACAGGCCGTTGCAGTGCAGAGTGCCTCTTGACCTCCTGGTGGTCGAGTGGGTCTTCGTGGTCGAGTCCTTCAGGCCAGTCGAGTGAAAGGCGACCTCTTCTAAGGATGTCCTAGGGTAAGTTACTTGGATCAGGTCCATGACCCTACCCTAGGTACATAACCCCATCATTAGCCCCCGAATGGATTGAGGCTTCGAGTGAAGAAGGAGTTGATGTCGTTTCCGATTAACCTTTGCGCTCCGGTTGTGCGCTGTTCTGGACCAAAGAATCCCTTTGTCGACAGGAAACAACTTGCCTTCAGTCGACTTGATCCATTCTGTTTCTGCGTCGAGTGATCTTTCAGGCTTCGACGATCTCCGAGCGACGGATCGCCGGAAACACCGCGCCTGACAGACTGATTTGTTGCTCGCGGATTCCGCGGGATGCGAAATTTTTGGGGCGCGCGCGAAGCGGGGCGGACCGCGGCGTTCGGATGGGACGGGGCATGGACGCCTCGATCTCCGCGCCGCCTTTTTCGCCACGTATCCCGTCTGCATAACTGTTCCAGATATGATTAGATCGACCGGGCCCACCTGTCATCCACTCGGAAGGGACCTTATAAATGTGCCCGGCGAGGATTTCTGTGCTGCGCCTTAGCATTCTCCCCCTCTCTCTGCTTCCTTCCTCCCTGCTCAGCGTGCTCGCTCTCGCCCCCGCACCACTTCCCTTCGCGCATCTCGCCGGCGACCATGGCCAAGGAGAAGACGGTGGCGCTGGAGCGTGCAAAGAAGGCGTCGGCGTCGGAGAAGGTGAAGGGGAGATCCACCAGCCGCGGAGGACCAAGCAGCTGAAGACTATCCGGGACGCGAGCCAGGCAGCTTATGACGCCAGCTCTGCCCTCCAAATCAATGTCCAGGTCAGTCGACCGCTGTTTGTTCTGTTGGATATGCTACCAAAAACTTTTCTTTTCCGGAATTTATAGTAATCACCCACTGGGTGTGTCGAATAAACTCCGTGTTAGCGGGGGCACGCTGAGTGCACCCGCTGGGTGTAGTCCCCAAGGCTAAGGTCGACTGCTGGCAGTCGGCCTTAGGCTTTATGATGTCAATCTTTCTGTCAGTCGACTGGTCGACTGGATTTCACAAACCGGTGGGGGCACGCTGAGTGCACCCACTGGGTGTAGTCCCCAAGGCTAAGGTCGACTGCTGGCAGTCGGCCTTAGGCTTTATAATGTCAATCTTTCTGTCAGTCGACTGGTCGACTGGATTTCACAAACCGGTGGGGGCACGCTGAGTGCACCCACTGGGTGTAGTCCCCGAGACTGTGGTCGACTGCTTGCAGTTGATCCCAGTCTTAGAGAATGCATCTCGCACACATTTTTTTTTTTTGAGGTCGACTGGTCGACTTTGTCTTCAACAGGATTAGTGGGGGCACGCTGAGTGCACCCACTGGGTGTAGTCCCCGAGACTACGGTCGAATGCTTGTATTTGGCTGTAGTCTTAGAAACGTGTGTTTATCCCTTTTTCACTCGGAAGTGAATTATATTTGACATTTAGTCGATTGGTTCTTCACAGAACTCCTGTGATCTTGTGGCTCGCTACTCAGAGCTGGAACAAAAACATACTCAAGTCGAGCTGAGCTTGAGGCTGGTTCAGGAGAAGCTGACAAAGGCAAAGGAGGAGACCGAAGGTATGTTTGGTGAGACCCTGACGACTGCTTTTCCCCTTGCTTGTTTCAGCATCTGATCTTGCTGTAACTTGCAGGTAAGGTAAGGGAGGCCCAGCAGAAGAAAGACCTTGAGCTAGCTGAGAAGATCAAGCTTGCTGACGAGAAGTTAGCTTCAGTTACCAAGCTCGTACAAGACAATACCAATCTGAAAGCTGCTCTTGGGATTGCCAACAAGGAGGTCAGCCGACTGAAAACTGACAAAGCTGCCCTGACCGACCAAGTCAGCAAATTGACTGAGAAGAAAACTGAACTGGAGGCCTTCCTGAGTGGCCTTGCCAAAAAGTTGTTCCTTATGCTTGAAGGTAGACCTCCATGTTTGGCAAATATTTCCAATTGTGGCTTTTTCCATTCGACTATCTCCTTGACTTAGTGATCACCCTTGCAGAATTTTGTCAAAACTTTGAAGAAGAAACCAGCCGACTGGAGCCAAACCTTGACCCCGTCAATTCTCCGGTGAACGATGAAGTTGCCATGGATGTTTTCCGACTGGAGTCTCGTGTTGCAGCTGTCGTGGACTATCTCGCAAGGCTGAAGGCCGCCACATCCCGCATCGACTCGACGCTCTGGCCTGAGGAGACACTTCAGAATGACCTTGAGTCGCTGATGGCCCGCTTGAACACGATCCCTGGTCGAGTGCAGGAGTGGAAGAAGTCCTCGGCTCGGTGTGGTGCAGCTGTCGCTCTGTGTCTGGCCCGAGTCCACTGCAAAGATGCGCGAGAAGAGAAGCTGGCGGCCCTTCGGGTGGCCAATACCAAGAAGCACGACTTCAGATCCTTTATGGAAACTTTCCTTGCAGCTGCCACTCGGATCGCCGACGGGATTGACCTTGATGAATTTGTTGCACCTTCCAGCCCTCCACAGGAGGGGTAAAAAACTTCTTCTGGCTCGACGCTTTAAATTTGCCTCGGTATGCCGAGTGAAATTGTAACCGACAAACCTTAACAGGCTTGACGCCTGAGCACTTTCGGTTCCTTTAGATGTCGATTCAAACTTGGATTTGGTGCTTGAATACAATTGCCTTCGGCTCGGAATGTCTTTTGCAGGTTCAAAGCAAGGTGCCTGTGCTGCAATCGATTTATTCTTTAGTCCACTTAGACGAGCACTGGGCTGCAGCTAAGCCCCCGAGTGAGAGGGTTGCTCTTCACTCGGTAGGATTTTTGTAACTTAGGCGAGCACAGGGCTGCAGCTAAGCCCCCGAGTGAGAGGGTTGCTCTTCACTCGGTAGGATTTTCACGACTTAGGCGAGTGCTTGGACTGCAGCTAAGCCCCCGAGTGAGAGGGTTGCTCTTCACTCGGTAGGATTTTTATAACTTAGGCGAGCACGAGGCTGCAGCTAAGCCTCCGAGTGGAAGGCTGGCTTACCACTCGGTAGGATTTTGATAACTTAGGCGAGCACGAGGCTGCAGCTAAGCCTCCGAGTGAGAGGATTGCTCTTCACTCGGTAGGATTTTCACAACTTAGGCGAGTGCTTGGACTGCAGCTAAGCCCCCGAGTGAGAGGGTTGCTCTTCACTCGGTAGGATTTTTATAACTTAGGCGAGCACGAGGCTGCAGCTAAGCCTCCGAGTGGAAGGCTGGCTTACCACTCGGTAGGATTTTCACAACTTAGGCGAGTGCTTGGACTGCAGCTAAGCCCCCGAGTGAGAGGGTTGCTCTTCACTCGGTAGGATTTTTAACTTAGGCGAAACGGATTCGCAGCTAAGCCTCCGAGTGGGAGTCTGGCTCACCACTCGGTAGGATTTTGATAACTTAGGCGAAACGGATTCGCGGCTAAGCCTCCGAGTGGGAGTCTGGCTCACCACTCGGTAGGATTTTTACAAACTTAGGCGAAACGGATTCGCAGCTAAGTCACCCACTGAGGGGAATTTCATTGGACAAAAAATAAAAAGTGATAGATATTATGGAGGAACTATGACACTTATTATTTTGAGGTCCATGAACTACAGAAGTACTTTATTGCAACTCATCCGAATGATAAAGCTTAAGTGTAAAACGGGCGGAGTAGCTCCGCGTTCCAAGCTCGGGGCTCGTCGATATTATGCTCGACGTTGTAAAGACGGTACGCCCCGTTGTGGAGAACCTTGGTGACGATGAAGGGGCCTTCCCAAGAAGGAGCAAGCTTGTGTGGTTTGTGCTGATCCACTCGGAGAACCAAATCCCCTTCCTGGAAGGCTCGACCTCTCACGTTTCGGGCGTGGAAACGCCGCAGATCTTGTTGGTAGATGGTCGACCGGATCAGAGCCATCTCCCTTTCTTCCTCTAAAAGGTCGACTGCGTCCTGCCGCGCTTGTTCAGCTTCTGCTTCGTTGTAGATTTCAACTCGAGGGGCATTGTGGAGAAGATCACTCGGCAAGACTGCTTCAGCTCCATAGACCAAGAAGAATGGAGTTCTTCCGGTCGACCGATTAGGCGTGGTCCGTAGTCCCCAGAGTACAGATGGAAGTTCGTCGACCCAAGCTCCAGCCGCGTGTTTGAGATCACGCATCAGTCGAGGCTTCAGTCCCTTGAGAATCAGTCCATTAGCCCGCTCTGCTTGTCCATTCGACTGCGGATGGGCGACTGATGCGTAGTCGACCCGTGTGCCTTGGGAGTCGCAGAAAGCTCAGAATTCCTCTGAGTCAAAGTTCGACCCATTATCCGTAATGATGCTGTGCGGAACTCCATACCTGAATATTAGTTCCCTGATGAAGCTAACTGCAGTACCGGTGTCAAGGCTCTTGATTGGTTTAGCCTCGATCCACTTGGTGAACTTGTCGACTGCCACCAGTACATGCGTGAAGCCACTTCGTCCTGTTCTCAAAGGACCGATCATGTCCAGCCCCCAAACTGCAAAAGGCCAGACGAGTGGGATGGTCTTCAAAGCTGACGCAGGCTTGTGCGACATATTCGAGTAGAACTGACATCCCTCGCACTTATCTACTATCTCTTTTGCCATCTCATTCGCCTTGGGCCAGTAAAATCCGGCTCGGTATGCTTTGGCCACGATGGTCCGAGAGGACGCATGATGACCACAGGTCCCCGAGTGAATATCATTGAGGATGAGTCGACCTTCTTCTGGTGTTATGCACTTCTGACCGACTCCAGTCGCGCTTTCTCTGTATAATTGTCCTTTGATTACGGTAAAGGCCTTAGATCGACGGACGATCTGTCGAGCCTCTTCCTCATCCTCCGGAAGCTCTTTCCTCAAGATATATGCGACATACGGAATCGTCCAGTCGGGAATGACCACCAAAACCTCCATGATCAAGTCGACCACCGCTGGGACCTCAACTTCAGTCGGATCTGTGGCGCCCTTGGGCTGCGGAGTTTCTTCGGTGAAAGGATCTTCTTTGACTGACGGAGTGTGTATATGCTCCAAGAACACACCACTCGGAATGGCTTCTCTCTTGGAACCTATCTTTGCTAGATCATCAGCTGCTTGATTTTTCAGTCGGGGTATATGATGGAGCTCCAACCCCTCGAACTTCTTCTCCAGCTTCCTCACTGCACTGCAGTATCCAGTCATGGCTGGGCTTCTCACATCCCACTCTTTCATCACCTGATTGACCACTAAATCCGAGTCGCCATAGACCATTAGGCGACGGACGCCGAGTGAAATGGCCATGCGCAACCCATATAGGAGGGCCTCATATTCTGCCTCATTGTTGGAGGAATCAAAGTGAATCTGGAGCACATATCTGAGCTTACCTCCTCTGGGGGAAACCAGGACAACCCCAGCACCGGAACCATTCAACATCTTAGAGCCATCGAAAAACATGGTCCAATGCTCCGAGTGA
The DNA here is from genome assembly GCF_002162155.2 of Triticum dicoccoides. Lineage (NCBI taxonomy): Eukaryota > Viridiplantae > Streptophyta > Magnoliopsida > Poales > Poaceae > Triticum > Triticum dicoccoides. The sequence goes on along the minus strand of NC_041384.1, from coordinate 767,133,830 downwards.
ACTTCAGTCGGCTGCTGTTGTTCAATCCACTCGGCGAGGAAATCTGCTATCGCCTGGGACTTAATGGCTTTCTTTGCCTCAAACTTGATATCAAGGGGAAGAAGTTCAATCGCCCATTTGGCCACTCGACCAGTTGCGTCTCTGTTGTGCAAAATCTCTGATAGTGGAGCGTCGCTGACGACTGTGATGGAATGGTCAGAGAAATAATGAGCAACCTTCTTTGTGGTCATGTATATTCCATACACAAGCTTCTGATAATGAGGATATCTCTGCTTGGATGGAGTCAAGACTTCAGACAAATAATACACTGGGCGCTGAACTTTGAGAGCTTTTCCTTCTTCTTCCCGCTCGACCGTTAGCACAGTACTGACGACTTGTCCTGTGGCTGCGATGTAGAGCAACAGAGGCTCTTTGCTGATTGGAGCAGCAAGCACCGGCTGGGTGGAGAGCAGAGCTTTTAGCTCGGCAAACGCTGCATCAGCTTCTGGAGTCCACTCGAACTTGTCAGCCTTCTTCATCAGTCGGTAAAGAGGCAGTGCCTTTTCACCGAGTCGTGAGATGAATCGACTTAATGCGGCCAAGCATCCAGCAAGCTTCTGGACATCGTGCACTCGCACAGGGCGTTTCATTCGGAGAATAGTGCCAATCTTCTCTGGGTTAGCGTCGATTCCCCGTTCGGAAACGAGAAAACCGAGTAACTTGCCACCAAGAACTCCAAATGTGCACTTTGATGGATTGAGCTTGATATCATACCTTCTGAGGTTGGCAAATGTTTCGGTGAGGTCAGCGAGCAGGTCGGAACCTTTTCGTGACTTGACAACAATATCATCCATATAAGCTTCCACATTCCGACTGATTTGGGTGAGTAGACACTTCTGAATCATTCGCATAAATGTGGCTCCGGCATTCTTGAGGCCGAATGGCATGGTGATATAGCAGAAGCACCCGAATGGAGTGATGAAAGCTGTTTTTACCTCATCGGGCCCATACAGACGGATCTGGTGGTACCCGGAGTAAGCATCTAAAAAAGACAACCTCTCGCATCCCGCGGTCGAGTCAACAATTTGATCTATGCGAGGGAGAGGAAAGTGATCTTTCGGGCAGGCCCGGTTGATGTGCTTGAAATCAATGCACATTCGGAGCGACTTGTCCTTCTTAGGAACCATGACGACATTAGCGAGCCACTCGGAGTGGTAGATCTCTCGGATAAATCCTGCCGCCAACAGTCGAGCCACTTCTTCACCGATGGCCTTTCTCTTCTGGACGGCGGACCGCCGAAAATGCTCTTTGACTGGTTTTGCAGACGAGTCGACTCTTAGGCGATGCTCAGCCAGTCCCCTGGGAACACCTGGCATGTCAGCGGGCTTCCATGCAAAAATGTCCCAGTTCTCACGGAGGAACTGGATGAGCGCTTCTTCCTATTTTGGGTCGAGTGTTGTGGAGATGCGGGTCGGAGCTGCTTCGGGGTCGGTCGGGTGAATGTGAACAGGCTTCGTCTCACCGGACGACTGGAATGCAGACTCTGTGGCGGGCTTCTTGGATCGCAGCAAGTCACTCGGATCTGCGTTTTGCTTGTATTCTTCGAACTCGACCGCTGTCACTTGGGAATCGGCAATCTTGGAGCCCTTCTGAAAGCACTCCTCTGCCTTTTTCCTATCGCCGGTGACAGTGATCACACCTTTGGGACCGGGCATCTTCAATTTGAGGTACACGTAGCATGGTCGAGCCATGAACCGTGCATAGGCTGGTCTCCCCAAAATGGCATGATATGCACTTTGAAAATCCACGACCTCAAACGTCAACTTTTCTTTGCGAAAATGCTTCGAATCACCAAACACTACGTCCAAAGCTATCTGGCCGAGTGACTCGGCCTTCTTCCCTGGTATAACTCCATGGAAGCTCATGTTACTAGTGCTCAGTCGGGACATCGGAATGCCCATACCTTTCAATGTGTCTGCATACAATAAGTTCAGCCCACTTCCACCATCCATCAGCACCTTTGTCAGTCGAGTGCCTTCGACAACTGGATCGACCACCAAAGCTTGCCTCCCGGGGGTGGCAATATGAGTCGGGTGATCAGATTGGTCGAATGTGATGGGTGTTTGAGACCACTTCAGATAATTTGCCTTTGCTGGGGCAACCATGTTCACCTCTCGGTTAATCACTTTCAGTCGACTTCTGCTTTCCACATCTGCAAAGATCATCAGAGTGGAGTTGATATGCGGATATCCTCCTTCACTGTCCTCTTTGTCTTCGGCCTTGTCCGACTCCTTCTCCTTGTCCTTAGACTGTTTTCCCTGAAACTGCTGGATCAGGAGTCGACATTGGCGAGTGGTGTGCTTTGGGTAAATGATATTCCCCTCTTCATCTTTCTTCGTGTGAATGTGACACGGCATATCCATCACGTCGTTCCCTTCTTTATCCTTTACCTTCTTGGGGTTCCAGGATCCTTTTGGTTTCCCCTTAAACTTTCCTTGAGTCACGGCCAGAGCCTCTCCAGGAGCTGCCGGTTCAGCCTTCCGCTTCTGTTTCCGACTGGCGTTTCCTTTTTCCGACTGACTCGGCTTGTGCTTGCCGCTTCGGAGTCGGTCTTCTTCTTCGCCGTTGGCGTACTTGGTAGCAATCTCCATCATCCGACTCAAGGTCATGTCACCGGTTCGACCAAATTTCAAACTCAATTCTCTGTTCTTGACGCCGTCTTTGAAGGCGCATACTGCCTGATGATCAGAGACATTTTCCACAGTGTGGTGCAAAGTGATCCACCTCTGAATATACTCTCTGAGAGTCTCATTAGTTTTCTGCACGCAGACTTGCAACTCTGTCAATCCCGCTGGTCGCTTGCAAGTCCCTTCAAACGTTCTGACGAACACTCGGGACAGATCTTCCCAAGTGTAAGTGCTGCTAGGAGGTAATTGAGTCAACCATGCCCTGGCAGAACCTTCCAACATGAGGGGCAAATGCTTCATGGCCACCTCGTCGTTCCCACCACCGATCTGAACTGCCACTCGGTAGTCTTCAAGCCAAGTTTCAGGCTTAGACTCACCAGTGAACTTGCTTACTCCTGTTGCCAACCTGAAATTGGGGGGGATAACTGCGGCTCTGATAGCTCTGCTGAAACATTCAGGACCAGAAACATGTACTCGACTGCTCGTGGGTACATCTCTATCGAGTGCGCCTCGATGGGCTCTGTTCCGGTCGACCAACCCTTGCACGATAATGGATCGCGCGTCGAAGCCTGGCTCTCTGCGGTCAACTGGAACCCTACGCCCTGTACTGTACTGACGCCTATCATCTGGCTGCCGAGGAGCGTAAGACCCACCCCTCGGAGGGGAATAGGGCACTCGACGCCTATCATCTCGGTCGAGTCTGTCGCCATATTGATCTCGCCGATTCTCACGCCCTTCGCGCCGCGGAGGCGATCTGGGGCTGTGAGCCGACTGAACCGTATTCACAGTGACAGATCGACTGTGAATTCTGTTGCGCGACTGAGACACGGCTGAATTCTGATCTCCTGCTGCCCGGAGCAGATCCCTGATCTGCAGCAAACCTCTGCCAGCTTCCGACTGCGAAGGCTGAATGGACTCTGCTATACGGGTCGCAGCTGCTAAATTCTGAATTGGGGTTCGATATACCTGAGTCGGCGGGAAGAGTTGACGTCGACTGGTGTCGGGAACTCGTTGCCGCGCGCGCTCGTCGAGTGCTCGCTGAAGGTTCTCCAGTCGAGTGCGCTCGGCCAAATTGACCAGACGCGCCTCCTCCAAGGCACGAGCCTCGGGGGTTTCTCCTGCGATGGGAATACGCAGGGGATCCTCGTTCCTGCGGCGAAGCTCTTCTCTTTGCAGAGAGTCGAGTGGCTTGGGCTGGTACTCTTCGTAGTCTCGTGCAGGGTCGCCGCCGTCACCTGCTCCACCACCACGGGCGAAGCCAGGAGGGCTGTGGGGCCCGTCGACCATCAAGATTTCCGCTGCTGGATCACTGCTTCCGCACTCGGATGCAGTCTCTCCGGGGCCAGTCGACTGATCGAACAAGCCGTAGAGAGATTCGTTGGGCTCGATTGCCGCAACTTGTGTAGTGGCCGATCGGCGAGCCACCGCGTGACTCACCCATCGCTGAAGCCTCGACCGGCCTGAGCGCTTGCGCTGGCGGGAGACCGGGAGGGTGGATGATGGAGGAGCCGACCGATACTGGGTCGACGGTTGCCGCAGCAGAACGCCGCGGACACATGCGCGAAAGTGCGTCGCACCGCGGACGGGGAGCGCGTCTACGTCGAGTGGAGCCTCCTGGAGCCATGCGGAGTCGTCGGCGATGAAGGTGAGGGTGCCGAGACGGATCTCTTGACCCTTGACCAAAACTCCAACAGACACCATGATGAGAGTACTCGGAAGAATCGCAACTTCTCCACAAAATCGCTAAAACACCTGCCCCACGGTGGGCGCCAACTGTCGTGGTTCTAAGCCTGACAGTAGAGTAGGTATGGAGAGGCAAGGTCCTAGCTATGGAGAGGTTGTAAGCACAAAGGATGTACGAGTTCAGGCCCTTCTCGGAAGAAGTAACAGCCCTACGTCTCGGAGCCCGGAGGCGGTCGAGTGGATTATGAATGTATGAATTACAAGGTGCCGAACCCTTCTGCCTATGGAGGGGGGTGGCTTATATAGAGTGCGCCAGGACCCCAGCCAACCCACGTAGGAGAGGGTTTAAGGTGAGTTAAGTCTGGGGCGTTACTGGTAACGCCCCACATAAAGGCCTTTACTATCATAAAGTCTACTTGATTACAGGCCGTTGCAGTGCAGAGTGCCTCTTGACCTCCTGGTGGTCGAGTGGGTCTTCGTGGTCGAGTCCTTCAGGCCAGTCGAGTGAAAGGCGACCTCTTCTAAGGATGTCCTAGGGTAAGTTACTTGGATCAGGTCCATGACCCTACCCTAGGTACATAACCCCATCAGCCCCCACAAGGTTCCCATTTACACGGCTGATCTTGAGCCGGCTGCCTGGATTGAAAGCTATGAGCTCACCATGTATATGCTAGACGTGAGTGATGCCGTTTGTGCTAAATATCTCACTATGAGGTGGAAGGGCCGGCTCGCGGCTGGTTAAAGAACCTGCCCCCCAACTCCATCAACACTTGGTCAGAGTTGAAGGAGCGTTTTATAAAGAACTTCCAAGGAACTTGCAAGCGTCCGATGACGATTGTTGATTTACATCACTGCGTGCAACGTGCCGATGAGTCAGCCCACCATTGGGCTCGCCGCACTACTGAAATCACAGAATTTGCCGTGAGCTTGTTCTTTGCCGCCAGCTTGCTGACAGCAAAGAAGGTCTTTGCCGTCAGCTCACAAAAACGGACGGCAAAGAACTGGCTGATGGCACAGGATGTTTGCCGTCAGCCAGTTTTTTGCCATCCGCTAGCTGACGGCAAAGTATCTTCGCCGTCCGCTAGCTGACGGCAAAAATACTGGTGGGCCCAGTGGAGGGCGGCTACCCTGACGGCCCGTCCGCCCCACCTCTTTGTCATCCGCTAGCTGATGGCAAAGAAAAATCTACCTAACGGTGCTAATGTTGGGGAACGTTGCAGAAAACAAAAAATTTCCTACAGTTTCACCAAGATCCATCTAGGAGTTCATCTAGCAACGAGCGATCGGATTGCATCTACATACCTTTGTAGATCACGCGCGGAAGCGTTCAAAGAACGGGGATGAGGAAGTCGTACTCGACGTGATCCAAATCACCGGAGATCCTAGCGCCGAACAGACGGCACCTCCGTGTTCAACACACGTACGGTCAGCGTGACGTCTCTTCCTTCTTGATCCAGCAAATGGGGAGGAGAGGTTGATGAAGATCTAGCAGCACGACGGCATGGTGGTGGATGCAGGGCGTCACCGCAGCAGGGCTTCGCCGTTATACTGCGAGAGGGAGAGGTGTAGCAGGGGAGAGGGAGGCGCCAAGACTCAAGGGTGTTCTTGCCCCCTCCCTCCCCCTTTATATAGGCCCCCCCTAGGGGGGGCGCCGGCCCTAGGAGATGGGAACTCCTAAGGGGAGCGGCGGCCAAGGGGTGGAGTGCCCCCCAAGCCAGGTGGGGCGCCCCCCCACCCTAGGGTTCCCAACCCTAGGCGCATGGGGTGGGCCTAGGGGGGCGCACCAGCCCACTATGGGCTGGTTTCCCTCCCCACTTTGGCCCATGGGGCCCTCCGGGATGGGTGGCCCCACCCGGTGGACCCTCGGGACCCTTCCGGTGGTCCCGGTACAATACCGGTGACCCCCGAAACTATCCCGATGGCCGAAACTGCACTTCATATATATAATTCTTCACCTCCGGACCATTCCGGAACTCCTCGTGACGTCCAGGATCTCATCCGGGACTCCGAACAACATTCGGGTTTCTGCATATTCATATCTCTACAACCCTAGCGTCACCGAACCTTAAGTGTGTAGACCCTACGGGTTCGGGAGACATGTAGACATGACCGAGACGGCTCTCCGGTCAATAACCAACAGCGGGATCTGGATACCCATGTTGGCTCCCACATGCTCCTCGATGATCTCATCGGATGAACCACGATGTCGAGGATTCAAGCAACCCCGTATACAATTCCCTTTGTCAATCGGTACGTTACTTGCCTGAGATTCGATCGTCGGTATCCCAATACCTCGTTCAATCTCGTTACCGGCAAGTCACTTTACTCGTACCGTAATGCATGATCCCGTGACCAGACACTTGGTCACTTTGAGCTCATTATGATGATGCATTACCGAGTGGGCCCAGAGATACCTCTCCGTCATACGGAGTGACAAATCCTAGTCTTGATCCGTGTCAACCCAACAGACACTTTCGGAGATACCCGTAGTACACCTTTATAGTCACCCAGTTACGTTGTGACGTTTGGTATACCCAGAGCACTCCTACGGTATCCGGGAGTTACACGATCTCATGGTCTAAGGAAAAGATAGTTGACATTGGAAAAACACTAGCAAACGAACTATACGATCTTGTGCTATGTTTAGGATTGGGTCTTGTCCATCACATCATTCTCCTAATGATGTGATCCCGTTATCAATGATATCCTTATGTCCATAGCCAGGAAACCATGACTATCTGTTGATCAACGAGCTAGTCAACTAGAGGCTCACTAGGGACACATTGTGGTCTATGTATTCACACATGTATTACGATTTCCGGATAATACAATTAGAGCATGAACAATAGACAATTATCATAAACAAGGAAATATAATAATCATTTTATTATTGCCTCTAGGGCATATTTCCAGCAGCTAACGCTCCGCCCCACCTCTCTCTCTCTCTCTCTCTCATCTCTCTGTCTACCAACCCCCTTCTCTCTCTCTCCCCACCACACCCCGCCGCCACCCCCGAGCCCACGACGCCCCACCCCGCCGCCCGCCGCCCCCGACGCCCCGCCCCGGCCCGCCACCCCCTTCAACATATATAGAGATGTTATAGATTGCATTTTCATTCAACATACATAGATATATTTTACATAGTCCAACATAGATGAATTAAAACTTAGTACGACGCTAATCGTCGTCGCTAGGCGCTAGCAGGTCGATCACGACGGCGTCGTCGCCGGCGTCGTCGCTGTTGCTGACCATGGCGTCGTCCTAGTCGACGGGGCCGTCGCCCTCCATCGCCGTCGGCGCCGCCTCCTCGTCCTCCGCCGGCGCCATTGCGGCCTCCTCTGCCGCCATGGCCGTGGCGATTTCGGACGCAACCTCGGCGGCCTCCCTCGCAACCGCCGCTTCCGATGCCCGTAGGGCGACGTGCCAGCCCAGAGTGTCGTCTGGCTCGCCGTCCTCGCGGAGGACCACCTGTTCCGGCGGCAGCTCCACGGCGGAAGGGGGGGAGACGGCCGGTGCGGGTGTGGTCGCCGCCGATGGGGGTGCTGGCCGGCGGCGGGCAGCACCACGACGGCGCTCCTGCGGGGCCGGGCCGTGCGCCGGTGCCGGCGAGCGAAGGCGGCCGTGCGCGCCCGTGAGGTCGGGGGTGACGCCGGCCTCCGCCAGCCGGAAGGCGGCGATGACCTCGTCGTATACTTTCCCTTCCAGAAGGCGTGACGTCCGCAGATGTTGTGCCGGCCGCCGGAGTGGGTCCTGAGCTCCTCCGTTGTCGCGCCGGGGCCGAGCGTAGGATAGTGTGCTCGCAATCCTTTGTAAACAGAGCCATCCATCTAGTCAGCAAGTGTTAAAAAATACTTACTAAGAAAAAAAGAAAACAGAAGTGTTAGCAATCTACAGCCAAAAGAGAAAAAAAGAAAAAGGAAAAAGAGTGTGCTCGCAATCAAGAGGCAAAAGAAAAAGAAAAAAGAGTGCTGGCAATCAAAATTAAGAAGCTCTGATTTTCTTAGTGGGAGGAGCCAATTAGCGCGTACTTCTTATCCTTGTGCAATCATCAACTGCTGGCCGCTATCCATGAGGTATCCACCTTTCCGATAATGACGACGTGGCAATTTCTAGAGACCACGTTCTGCCACCCAGATCATTCCTTTTCCTTTTGACATATATATATTTTCCCCCTGTGACTGGAATGACAAGGCTTCATTGTACTGGTTTTGGATACTTAATTAACTTTGCAATAACTAAAATTCAGGTTTTCTTACTCCATTACCCAACCAAACCACCCATAGGCCTCCACACATGCATATATATATTAGGGGTAGGGCCAACAGCCAGTGAGGAGCCATATTCGCGTGATTGAGAGAGATTCTAGATCATGACAAGTGACTCTACACTAAAAGCTCACTTTTGGGGCAACTTTTAGCGCTCTGCTTATTAAAGGAGATCAAAACTGGACAGCGACCTTAGGTTTTCCTTGCTCATGGTGCCGAAGCCGAACAACCTACTGACTTATCGTTAAACAACTTCAATGTTGCACGGCTGTGAGGGCATTAGGATGCGATCATGTAAATATATGCATTATCTGTTGTAAGCTTGCAGGTTTACGAAGCTGAGAACAACTAAGGACCCTTCCCCATATGATCTTCGTCTGCTCTGCTTCGTCGAATCAATTGCATCTTATGTCGGAACAGAGGAAGCCACACAAGCAAGCTTCCAGAGTCCTGACACTCGTATTGATGATAATTCCTCTTCCACCACTAGTGAAGAGCAGCAGGCGGCGTAAGTTGTAGTCCGTTGCTTTGAGTGGTGTAATCTTTCATCTTGTGTCGATTGGAGATCTGTCCAACTATTTGTAATCTTTTACTATTCACCATCTGTAAAAAGATTGCTATGTTTCATCTCTCCATTGGTGGTCCACATAGACGGAGAAGATAAATAATCATTTGTGAAAGATGCTAACATATTGTTTTTCTTTTCTTTTTTTACTATTTAGTGTAG